>NC_138865.1:71557414-71819914 GCF_965194805.1 Balaenoptera borealis
TATAGTTAGTTTGCTAATTCAGGTTCCAAACAAAGTCTACATATTCATATATTTCCTCACTCTCCTTTAATCTATATGAATTTCTTGCACCTTTACAGTTATCTGAAATAAGAATGAATTGCCAATAAAGCAGAAGAGGAAATGTGAAGTTGTACTGGATATCTGTTGTTTTCCTCTTCCTGGGAGAAAACAGATAGATATTTACAATGAGAGAGAGAGAAAGATAGAGAGGGAGAAAGGCAGAGAGAGAGAGAGAGAGTGAGAGATCGTAAGAGAGAAAGGGATAATATGAGAGATGATGTTCTTCCATCAGCTGACCCAGTGGATCCTGAGGCCAACTCTACATCTGCCTACTTGTGATTTCATTATGTGAGCCAATAAGCCCCTACCTTTTTTTAAAAAATTGGTTTTTAGTTGGGTTCCATTACTTGCAACCAAAAGAGTCCTAATGCAAACTCCTCTACGATTTGGAGTATAGTGGCACCCTTCTTATGGATCAACACATAGGATGCCTTTTATAGAGTCAGAGTGAATCAGGGAAAAAACTCACCTCATAGAAGCTTGGTGGTTGAATTCTACTTTTGCCTCCCCTGTATACTCAGTCATAATTTGGATGTAAGAGTTCACCTCTCTTCTAACTTTTTTTCATCAGGAAATAAAGTAATAATAATATAAGATAATTTCACTAATGTGTTGTCAAAAAATTCAGCATTTGTAATCATTTCATGGTAGGCCAGAAAGTTACCCTTTTTTCTACAGGACTTTCTCTGGAGAAAGTACAAATTACAAGAACAAATGCAATTTCTGTGTGTACAACTCCAACATATTAAAGGGCTGGTAATAGAAGCCCTCTAACATTTTAGACTTACCAATTTCCAAATAACCTATACACTAATCACAAAGCATTCCTCTCCACTTAGTATGGCAGGCCCCATTAGGACATCTGTTAGATCATAACTTTTAGTCTCAATTGAGTTTCTGCATTGTTTAAAGACCATAAAACGAAATTCCTTCAAAATAGTCTATGATTCATCCTTGTAATCAAGCCTGGATATCCTCCCATTTAATCTCATGAAGGAGACTTTAATGAGCTGATGTCTCACTGGAAGTCTTCTCCTCACCCTTTAACTGTTTTTTCTCTCTACTGGTGTCCATTTTGGGTCTTTATTACCTTTTGGCACTTCCATCATGGAACTGGGAGGAAGAGGAATGCAAGTGAAGGTCATATCAGTCAGATATAATATTTCTTGACAAATTTGGTAAGAAGTTTTAAAGCTGTAGATGGCAACTGAAAAGTTACAAGATGTGATTGTTTATGTCATCTTTGGATTTCCATTAGGTGTGCTAATATACCAGGTAGTCATATATAGATAAATAAACAGTTAAACATAAAATTTGGAGTTAATGGGTTTGGATTCCCTATTCTATAATTCAATTTACCTGCTGAATCTTGAACAAGTTATTTAACCTCTCTGATTCTTACTTTGTAATCTGAAGATGGAGATAACATTGCCCACATAATTCATATTTATTTTTAATCTGCCTCATTCAGAAGAGGATTCGAGGCCCCTGACAATTAAAAAAAAGGATATGAGGCCATTGCAAATAAAATAAATAGACGAGAAAACCAAGGTGGTTGGAAAATAAGGATGAGAAAAAAAGAAAGCTGAAGTAAACTCAGGACACCAATAAGTAAGCCACCAGATTTAGTAGAGGTGAACAGAAATTTGACTCCAAGTAATGAATTTTGTGGAGCTGATTACAAGATGTGACAATTTCTAAGCATACACATTTTCTCAGTGGGAGCATAATTCTTCTTTGTCTGAAGGCTCGAGGGACAATTTTTTTTGGACCCTCATTGAGGCGGGTGCTGCACGATGAGGTCAATATCCTCAATAATATTTGCACAGTGGACATATCATATCAAATAGCTGCTGTTTCCCTTATTGTCTTTTTTTGCTGACCACTAGTAAGCTCATCGAAGGGCAAATAAGCAAACGATTCACAGGGGTGGGGGATTCACAAGGTGTGAGAAGGAGGCTCCCTGATGGTTTTGATTGACCCAAAGATCACATTTCAAATACTTAGAGGCATGGAAGGATGGCATATCTTTTATGCAAAATTTCCCTAAATCTTATTTCTTGCAACTCAGCTTTTAATAAAATTTGGACAGCAAAGATATATTGTGGTAATCCGTTTCTGGCAAGACGCAGAAATGTAGATATTCTGACATGCAGAACGGAAGACTATGAGCCTCTTATAAAGGAGCCTGAACAGGCTTGAATAACTGTCATCCGCCATCCCATCCAAAGTGACCCCAGGAGCGACCACAGGCAAAGCCTAAATCAAGTTGTTTCAGGTCAGCTCCACTATATAGAGTGGACAATGAAGATCTGGGTGTTCTATGCATTGGGAACACAGCTATGATTATTTTCGACTGGAATGTTTTCAAAGCAGGTCTCTCTGGTTGTTCATAGAGACCCTCCAACAAAAAACAAAAAATCTTAACAAAGCACTAACGAACATCAAGGCTTAAGTAATACATGTATTGATAGATTAGCCGCAAAACACACCTTCAAGTAACTTAATGGTTTGACTGGCTGAGTGGGCTCACTGCATGTAGACCCTTGGAATGTTCTGAGGATTAAATGAGACAGTATCAGTGAAAGTGTTTTGTAAAGTGCTATGAAAATCCTAGTTGTTATTAAGGAACCTCATCTGTATGATTGATCAATAATTTGCTCTGCTGTTACACAGGCTTGCCTTAGTGAAAAGAACAGCCCAGAAGTCACACAAGTAAGCATCCTGACATTACTATACAGTAATGACAAACAATAATATTTTCCTGGAGGCTCCCTGTGTCTTCACTGAAATTCTCCAGCATAAAGATGGTCACACCCACCTCATCCACTGACGGGTAAAGGGCAAAGAGCTCGGCCTGCCGATTGGTCCTCCGGGCCTCCTCATTCTGCTTCTCAAAGTCCTCGGCACTCACTTGTTGCACGAGGTTTTTCAGCCGCAAATCAGGCTGCAGGCTGCGGAGGTCAAAGTCACAGGCAGTGATGGGGCCTTTCCCAGATACATCGCACAGCACGTTCAAGTGGCAGGGGCCTGCCTGTGAAAAAAGACATGTCTTGGTGAGAGAGATCGTGGCTCTAAAATGAGGACTAAAGGGTCTGGAATGTCTCAAGACTACTCCAATGTGAGATTGCAGAGTTGGGCCTCAAAGAATTTCTGTAAGAATCACATCATAGCTTCCTGGACTGAGTATCCTAAAATTAAATGTATCCTTCCTGCCTGGAAGCAGGTAATTAACTCATCAGATGTAGATACACCTGTTCTTGAGGAAAAGTTTGAAAACTGTTCTGTATTGCTATTAGTTTGGGGCATGTTCTTTTCTGGAGATTGGGAGCCAAACCTCTTATGAACCCTACTCATGTCTTGTGCTCAAGCAGAACAGAACTGGAATAAGGTGTTTAAAAAAAGCAGAGACTGGACTGGGGAATAAAGGGACCTCATCCTAAGGCCAACTCCAGAGCCTGGCTTTCGAAACTGGAAAATAAGACCATCTGTGAGAAGCCTTCCCAATTAAGTTTTATATAAACTCCAAAGCTGAAGAGTATGTTTCAGAAGACAGAGATGTGGGCATGGGAACACTCTCCTACAGGACTGTAGTAGCAGTTACAGGAATAAACACCAGGAAAAAAAAAAAAAAAAGAGTGTTTGCTATTCCAGCAGTATTCACTCAGCTGCAGTGTGTTTGAAAAAAACTGTCTTATTTCAGTCACAAAGTGGCCACTTCATTCCACTAGAAATGTCCTGGAAATTGGGAAATGGATACCTAACTACAGACTTGGCAAAAAACATACAACCATAATCAAGAATATGTTGTAAGAATAATAGATGGATCTGTTATAAACACCTGTAAAATTTATGGTAAAATGTTATTCTCAAAGTACTACTAAATGGACATACTACTGTACAATATCTCCATAATACATATTTTTGGTGACATCTGTCTAACTCATAAAAGTGTTACTCTCCTAGATCATAAATTTTATCTAAACTGAATGTGTTAACAATAATCAATGGTAATACTTTAATTATTAATACTTTTGTTCATCTTAGAATTTGTAAGATGCTTGGGAAAATGAATTGGATTTCCCAACACTCTTTAAAAGGATGTAAAGATGTAGATAGATAGATAGAGAGCTATTGATGTCTTTATCTATCTTCAGAATTTATTCTAAGGCCACAACTGGACAAGTGAGCAAAGATGTGAGGACAAGAGTATCTCTGGAACTCTGTAATAACAAAATAATAGAAACAACCTAAATGCCCCCCTCAAAAAGAAACTTTTCAGATTACGAGATTTTGGAACTTTCATACAGTGGAACATTAGGCAGCCATTAAAAAAAAGAAAAATGTGCTGTCATTGGAAGAGAAAGATAATCATAGTATATTGTCTTGTTAATAAAAAAGAGGAAGCTTTACAATATTATATATAATATAATTTTTATGAAATATATGTGTATCATGGATTCACATCATATATATATATTTAACTTACGAAATTCAGGCATTTGGCCTCACAATTCCACTCAATAAGGTGCATAAAAATGATTGAAAAGGGCTTCCCTGGTGGCGCAGCAGTTAAGAATCTGCCTGCCAATGCAGGGGACACGGGTTCGATCCCTGGTCCGGGAAGATCCCCCATGCCGCAGAGCAACTAAGCCCGTGTGCCACAACTACTGAGCCTGCGCTCTAGAGCCCATGAGCCACAACTACTGAGCCCACGTGACACAACTACTGAAGCCTGTGCGCCTACAGCCCGTGCTCCACAACAAGAGAAGCCACTGCAATGAGAAGCCCGCGCACTGCAACGAAGAGTAGCCCCTGCTCACCGCAACTGGAGAAAGCCTGTGCACAGCAATGAAGACCCAACACAGCCAAAACTAAATAAATTAAAAAAAAATGATCGAAAGGGAGGATGTTGCTAGACTGAGCATCTCTCCATGATGAGTATTAGTCTGATACTTAAAACCACACCTCTCTTGTATAACTTGGCTCTGAAACCCAGCTGATGACGTGAGTGCTGTGTTAGTGCGCTGAAGGAATGAGTGTGCTTTATGGCTGTGCTGGATGCTCACCTTCTGAATTTACCCTTTTATGCTCTGCTCTGTGGTGCTGGGTCTGCAACTCAGCAAATCACATTTCTGCTTTGCTACCTCTCCCTTTAGGTTCTGCCAACAGGGAGCACTCCAGGGAGACGGGATGGCTGGGGGAGGGAGAAGGGACCGACCCCTTCCTCTCTGCCTGCTGTTCCTCTCACCTTGGTTGTGGCCATCGGTCCTAGTCTTCTGTCTCTCTGGCACTTCCAGAACAACCCTCATCTTACCTTCCTTGGAGGTATCAGCACCAACTGGGCAATTCCTTCTCCCAGGAGGTCTAAGTCCGGACTCCCAGCCCCTGTGAGGTCTCTCCTCTGACGACACCACTGACTAGGCTGTACCCCCTCCTCAGATATTTGAGTCCTAGCTCTGAGGCCCCTCTTCTGAGCTGCTAGGTTCTGATAACTCCAAGCTCCTCCCACTAGACCCATGGTTCTCAAACACGGTCCTGGGACCAGCAGTATCAGCAACTCCTGGGAAATGCTATTTAGAAATGCAAATTCTCAAGCCCCACTCCAGACCCAGTGAATCAGAAACTCTGGAGTGGGGCCCAGCCATCTGTGTTCCGACAAGCCCTTCAGGGGGTTCTGATGAAGCTTAGGTTTGAGAACCACTGCCACAGACCCCAGGCTTAGGGTGGCGCGCTGTTTCTTGTAGTTACAATTTCTGTAAGACTTCAATTTTCCTTTCTGGTTCTCGCAGTCCTCCAAAATGTGTTTAACCATTTCCCTATGTTAAATTTCTTCTGTGGAAATACCTAGTGTGCCTTATGTCTGACTGATACAAGGAACAATTTAGTTGGTCACCTACATGATGAAAGCTGAATTTAGTCAAAATTACCAATGAAAAACCCCTGAAATTTCCCACAGAGGACAGCATACAGATATCCCATTCCTCCGTAAGCCCACCAGGTTCAGCACTGGAATTGATGGCTGATTCCTCTGCAGAGATAAGTAGTCAGCCCGACTGTAGTTTGAAAAATAGGTATTATTTAAAACCTCTAGTCATATTCAGCATGGCGAGATGCTTGTGTTATGAGGGCACCTGGAAGCTGAAAACTATACTGGTTTAGAAGAAGTCCTGTGCAAACTTGGACACACTTCTTCCTCTATGTTTTATTTTTCTTACCTATCAAACGGACAGATTAGACCAGAGCACTGGTTTTTAAAATCTTTTTAAAATTGTGTCAAGTATATATGCAACATAAAATTTACCATTTCATCATTTTTTAATATACAGCTCAGTAATGTTCATTACATTCACATTGTTGTGCAACCAGTCTCCAGAACTCTTTTCATTTTGTAAAACTGAAACTCTATACCCATTCAACTATAACTCCTCATTCCCACCCCTCCCCAGACCCTGGCAACCACCATTTTAACTTTATATATCTATGAATCGGACTACTCTAGGTACCTCATATAAATGGAATCATACAGTATTGGTTCTTTTGTAACTGGCTTATTTCACTCAGCATAATGTCTTCAAGGTTCATCCCTGTTGTAGTACGTGTCAGAATTCCCCCCATTTTTAAGGCTGAATAATATTCCATTGTATGTATATGCCACATTTAGTTTATCCATTCATCTGCCCATGGACACTTGGCTGTTTCCACCTTTTGGCTACTGTGAATAATGCTTCTATGAACACAGGTGTATAGAGCACTGACTTGTAAACTGTAACTACTCTGTAATCGTAATAATAATAATAACAACAGCAGCAGCAGTAGGCAACATTTATAGGGCACAAAGTGTGAGCTGGCATTGTCTTAAATGCTTTACACACATTAACTCATTTAATACTCAAACAACTTCATGAGTTGGGTACTTTTATCATCCTTGTTTTCCAGGAGAGGAAACTGAAGTCCAGAGAGTTCAGTTATCCTGTTTGAGGTTACAGAGTTGGTATGTGACAGACAGTCTGCCTCAGTGTGGAGCTTTCAATCATACTGCAGCCTGCCTTAGGCTTGGGGGCACCTCTGAGTCTCTGCAGGAATCATTACAGGGATGGGCCCAATTCCCCCCCCCCCCAGTTAGAGCCCCTCCACTTTTATCTATTTTCATTTGAACACCAATGTCTATAGCTACAAACAAGTTTGAAAAAAAATATCACTGACTCAAATGGCAGAATTCCTCCTATTCCAATATTCTATGAGTCTAGCCTTTTTATTAGTTTAAAAAAAGATCGACAGCATGCCATGGAAGAACGTCCAGTAACCTGGTAACCGTGTTTGTTGATAGGAAATACCTGAGTGCTGGGTTCACTGCACTCCAAGGTTTCTGACTCAAACGTCTGTTTCTGAAGCGTCTTGTGAAAATCTTTTCGGGATCCAGTCTTTTTAAAGCCGCAAATCTCCGAACTTCCTTGGTTTCTTTCATTGTTGTTATTAAACAAGAGAGAGTGTGGAAGGAGGGAGAGGGAGAGAGAGAGAGAGAGGCAAAATCATTAGATTAAAATAAAAGTAATGGCTTAAGTGCAGACATGGTGCTGAAAGATCTTGCAAAGAGAGGACCAGTTGTAATTCTTCACATCTAATTATGCACCAGGCCTAACACAAGGCTCTGTTGTAATGAGATACAAACTTGCCTCCTGGCTGGTTCATTATTAAAGGCAGGAGTGGCCTGGGAAAATGCCACTTCAGAGGTGCGGCCATTTCAGCTGTGGGGCATTTGGCTCCAAGCTGAAGCTAAACTATGACCCTAGTGTAAGAGGCTGGAATAAATCTAGCAAAGTGCAGACGCAGTGAATAAAGGTCGTTTGAAGATAAAAATAGAGGAAAACGTTTAATCTCCAAATCAATGTTCTTAGTAATGAATAAAAAAGGCAGGACATGGTTAAGAAAAAATAGAAATAAATGATTTATGTACCGAAAATCTTTGCTGCCATTCTCAATCGCCACTCCATGCACGCCATTAAAGTTGTGTTTAAAAAATGTTGCAAATATTATATATCACTTATATGTAGAATCTAAAAAATAATACAAATGAATCTATACAAAACAGAAACAGACTCACAGACAGAAAACAAATTTACAGTTACCAAAGCGGAAAGGGGGTGGGGCATAAATTAGGAGTATGGGATTAACAGATACAAACTACTACACATAAAATAGATAAGCTTATTTTTGTGTATGGTGTTAGGGAGTGTTCTAATTTCATTCTTTTACATGTAGCTGTCCAGTTTTCCCGGCACCACTTATTGAAGAGACTTTTTTCTCCATTGTATATCCTTGCCTCCTTTGTCATAGATTAGTTGACCATAGGTGCTTGGGTTTATCTCCGGGCTTTCTATCCTGTTCCATTGATCTGTATTTCTGTTTTTGTGCCACTACTATATTGTCTTGATTACTGTAGCTTTGTAGTATAGTCTGAAGTCAGGGAGTCTGATTCCTCCAGCTCCATTTTTTTCCCTCAAGACTGCTTTGGCTATTCGGGGTCTTTTGTGTCTCCATACAAATTTTAAGATTTTTTTGTTCTAGTTCTGTAAAAATTGCACTGGTAATTTGATAGGGATTGCATTGAATCTGTAGATTGCTTTGGGTAGTATAGTCCTTGGGAATGACATATATACACTAATGTGTATAAAACAGATAACTAATAAGAAACTGCTATATAAAAAATAAATAAAATAAAATTCAAAAATTCAAAAAAAATAAAATAAAATAGATAAGCAACAAGGATTTACTGTATAGCACAGGGAACTATACTTAGTATCTTATAATAACCTATAATGGAAAATATTCTGAAAACATATATATATATATATATATATATATATATATATATATATATACACACATATACATATATAACTGAATCACTTTGCCATGCACTTGAAGTTAACACACTATTGTAAGTCAACTATACTTCAATTTTAAAAAATGTGTTGCTATGGAAAGGGTTTAATATGATGTCTAGCACTGTCACTGGAGAAAGAAGTTAGACCATCACAAAAAAGGCAACAGATATACGTTGTCAAATAATAACTATAGAAACCAACATGTGTATTCTCCATTTTTATGACTCAAAGCCTTCCTGGAAAACATGCTGCAAACTCAACCACACAAATATGCACCTGTTTTGTTTGATTTCCCACACTATTAGGAAACCACTGAGCAAGCTGGTAAAGGGACATGAAATGAGGTTAGGATTTATTCAGCAGATCAAATGGAAGACAGGTAAAGCAGGAAATGTAGGAGAGCTACTAGCAATGATCCAAATACAGTTTATAACTCTTTGGGAGGGGCGAAGTGTTGGGTTATGCAAGTGGCACAGAGCAAGTATTCAATATTAAGTAAAAGAGGCCAGGAAAAAAATAAAAAGATAACTGCATGATTCCATTTATATGACATTCTGGAAAAGTAAAAGCTATAGAGACAGAAAAGAGATCAGTGGCTTGCCAGTGTCTGGGGGTAGAGAAAGGGGTTGACCACAAAGAGGTCTGGGGGAATTTGGGGGGCGGGGCGTGGAACCGTTCTGTATCTTGAGTGTAATAGTGGTTACACAACTGTATGCATTTGTCAAAACTCACAGAACTTTAGTCTAAAAAGGATGAATTATATTTACCTCCAAATCAATGGACAGTTTCGGATTATGCCTGGCATTAATTAGGATAGTATGTACCTTTAATAGTCATTCAACATAAGGGCTGATACTTCGCTGCGGTTTATTATAGGATGGTGGTCTCACTGAAGCAGGAGTGAATGGATTTAAGTCCTGGCTCCACAGCTTACAAGCTGTGTGACTTAAGGCAAATTACTCTACTTCTTTGTGCCTCAATTTCCTTATCAGGATAATAAGAATTAGAATAATACCTAGGTCATCAGTTCTACTGCATGCAATAAATAAATTCTCATATGTAAAATACTTAGAAGATTTCTTGGCTTATGGCAATAAATTAGTAAATATCTGCCACTACTTAATGATATTTATTAAATAGTATTAGAGAATATGGCTCAATTATATGCCAATTGTCCCTGTCAGTGGACAAATAATCCAAATTAGACCAATGAATAAGGTATTATAAGCAAAGGAAAAAAAAAAGGGTACAACTCAGTGTTGTTGAAGATTTCTTTTAATGCAATGGTCCAGGATAGATTTCACATCATAGGCACTAAAATGTATGTATTCATGGAATAAAGATAAGATTTGAAAAATCATAAGAATTATACTTTAGGGCTATTCTAGTTTCAATTCAACCTATGCAAAATATTCCTTTCAAGTGAAATAAGATTTTCTGAGGACTTCAGAAAAAGCACTTATCTTAGTATGTCAGAGGAATGAACCCAAAACTCTATCTCATATATTTTAATGCATCACAGGGGAAAAAACTACTTTCCTCTGGAGGACCATGCTTAATGAAGCCGCTTTACTTTCTATGGATGTCTTTTTTTTTGTTTTTATACAGCAGGTTCTTATTAGTTATCTATTTTATACATATTAGTGCATACATGTCAATCCCAATCTCCCAATTCATCTCACCACCACCACCATCCCCCCCACCCTTGCTTTCCCCCCTTGGTCTATGGACATGTCTTTGTCATCCATAACCATACAGTCAAACAGTGATTTAGTTAGCTCTTATTCCTCCATTATCTTCTTGCTGATATTACATTTCTCTATAATACCTAGGAATAGTCTTTTATGTCCTTGCTATCTGTGATAATGGCTTTGAATCCCACTTAGGGGGCAGAGGAGTAGAGTAATGGCCACTTGTGTTCCCTCCCACTCTCATAATTCTATAGGACATTTGCCACTCAGGTTCTATAATTGAGACTTTTAAATCAGACAAATAGTGCTGCTCATGCAGGATAGAGGAAAGTTTTAGATTTCAACTTAGTAGAGAAAGATTAAAACTACACAGAAGCACAAAGTCCTGTTCTCCTTTTGGGAAAAATGTATTTTCCTACTTAAACTGTTTGCCTCTGTTACTTAGACTGGAAGATGCCTTGAATGAATTTCATTTTATCTTTTTCATGTCTATAGCACAAAGTTTTGTGTCCTTGCTCTAAAAATCATAGTGCTTTTCTCTTCATGACTTTTGCAAATGGCCGTTAATCTAATGAATACAACGGTGCCATGGTTGCTTGTTTATCTCATCTTATTTCCACATATTTTGACAATTTTGTATGTATTGCTGTTTACTGGCATCCTTTGGGTGATGGTAAATATTATAAGCATAATTTTCTCTGTAATTGTCTTTAATGAACTAAAGAGAGAATAACTTAAGAATGTGTTTGCTGTCTTGGTGGAGAGTAAAACTCTGAAGTAATTAAACTTGTTTACATGCTATTTATTCTTGGTGTATTACCCATAGTGACAGTGAAACATTTCATGAGTGTTATGAGCAGCATCATAAAAGCCCTTAGACTTTGTCTTTCATCCTGGGTGATTAAGGTAATTCTGAAGGAAGGTCATGCTCAAGGAGAGCTGGGATATCAAGGAATGGGGTACCATCTGTTTTATTACTCCATATTTTACTCCCAGTGAACTGGTAAACAATTAAAATTCAAACACATCAGTGCATATAATTCAGTTACTCCCAAAACACCATAAAAATGTCTCCCTGATCAATAATTGCTTATTATGACATGCATTTGTTGCTCTGGCTGTCAAGGTGCTTAGCTATTTGCTTTCTAAAAGTATGGAAAGCAAGCCAGGCTCATCAGCCTATGCAGTGACAAAGAGCAATCCAGCTGTGGAAATCACTGAGCCACTCTTGACTTGTTACACGCCGACTCCCCATCCCCATAAGTCCACTCCCACGAAAGCCCAATTCAAAGGCCAGCACTTGCACCAAGCCTTCCCTAACCTGGCCAGAAGTAACTGCTCCCTTCTCTGAATTTTCAAAGCATGTTGTTTGTATTTCTCTTAGAAGTTTTTATAATATTCTATGTTACAGTCTAATTACTTGTCTAAATTTTTATCTCCCCTGCTAAATATGTGCTCTTTCTCACTAGACTATGACTTTGCTGAGGACAGGGACTCCTTTAGAGCTAGGATTCCTGTGTATCCCTCTTTGCATCTTCTTTGGTGCCTTATTCTCAGGAGATATTTTCTAAACATTTGTTGAATGGGGGAACGAATGAAACTCTAACAAGCAAATATCTATATCGTGTTCCTCTCACACGAGCGTTTTCAAATGTCAGACCCAACACTGTCTTTCTCTGTAACAAATGTTTTATAATGCCACCTTTATAACCCATCAACTTTCTCATTTTTAGAAGTCAATAAGATCTCCCAGCTGTTATATAAATGAGAAATAAAAGAAACATAATACCTAAAATAGCATGTATGTAAATATGCAAATGCTTGGACACAACTACACCAGAGAATATAATGAAATAGCTGCTTGCACCTGCAGGAAGAATCGTTGTAAATATAACACCTACAAAAGCAGACTGCAACAGATGTGTTGTATGGGTGACTCAAACACCACAAAGCAGCACTGCTGTAATGTGATTTTCCAAAATGGGGGAAAACTCTTGTAGAGCTCTAATCAGTACAAAGTTTAATTTCCCCTATATTTACATGATAGTTGTTTTCCTGAAAAATTCAGTGCAAAAATATTTGTAAGATGGCATAGAGGCTTAGCTCGGATATTTACAGACCAGTTTTTCACCACCGTGAATGTCCAGCAGGACATTTGATTGTTGTGTTGGATGTTGAATTTGGGATGATCCTTCATTGTATGTAATGCCCCATGCATTGCAGGGTGTGATACGCAGTAGCCCACGCCAGTCATTGAGACAATTAAAAACAGAAACATTAATTACCCTCATTGAGAACCATTGCTACTAAGATATTAGAAAACTGGAATCCCCAAATCCAATCTAAACCATAGTTTTAGCAGCACATCTGGGAAAGGATATCCACCAAGACTTCCCGGAAGGGGTGAAATGCAACAAGTTTAACCAGGACAACAGCATCATTCAGGTGTTTAATTGTTTGGGGGGAGAATTCTACTAGTGGAATCCTAAAGTGAGCACTTTTCAGAGTTCTACTTTTGGTTTTGGTAGAAAGTAAATTTCTCATATAGAAATTATTATATAGTTTAGCAGAAACAGGGATGTTAGGAGATTTTAAATTCAACATATCCACAAAATAAGGGTATCTAGTTCTATAATACATGCACTGGTATTGCATCTAATGGTATTTTCATTGATGATAATATAGCTAACATTTCTTGGACTGGTAATTGTCTTAGTGATTGTCTATGTGATTGTCTTAGTTGAGATTCCCTAGAAGCTGAGCCTGAAGCAGGGACTCAGGTGCATGTGATTTCTGAGAGTGTGTTCTTGAGGAAAAGCCTGTAAGAGAGATAGGGAAGCAGAAGGAGTCAACTAAGGATGAGAGCTCAGATAAATTCTTGGCCTGATACACAGGGTGCTCTGGAAGGATCATATTGCGAAGTTGTCCCACTGTCCCACTCTGAGACAAGAGGTGGGACTATGGTACCCCTCGCACCAGTGCTATCGTGCCAGTCAGGCATTGGTCACCACCACCAATCCAAAGTGGGAGGTTAAGGGGCTGGGAGGTAGAGTGAATTGCTCAAATGTCTCTGGGCACAATAGCTCCTACACTCACGGCAGCTGCAAGATAAATGCATGGCATGGTAAAGGGGACCCACTATATGTTAGATGCCTGGCATTGTAGTCTTTATTACAATGCCAGGCACCTAACATATATTATTTTCCTTTTATTTTGAAACAATCTCAAATTTACAGAAAACTTGCAAATATAGTACAAAGACCTTTCCCCCCTCTCAAACTATTTGAGAGTAAGTTGCTGACCTAATTCTCCATTTTCCCTGAATACTTTAGTGTGTAACTTCTACAAACAAGGACATTCTCCATCATAATTAGTATTCAACCATCACATTCAGGAAATTAACATTGATTCATTATTACCATCTAATCCTCTGACCCCTTTCAACTTTCACCAAATGTCCCCCAAATGCCCTTTTGAGCAAAAGGATCTAGTCCAAAGTCATGCATTGCATTTATATGTCACATTTCTTTAGTCTTATTCACTCTGGAACAGTTCCTCAGTGTTTCCTTGACTTTCATGACCTTAAGATTATAGGCCAGTCATTATTTAGAAAGTCCCTCCATTTGGGTTTGATTGTTGTAAATGCCCCATTCCTCGTCAAGCTTTCAGTTTGATTTGTATCAATATGGATTCACAGTTTCCTATTTTATTCAACATATCTTAATCCATTTCTATTATTTATTTTGGTGCTCTAATTATCCTCAATTCGACCAGTGTGAATCCCTTCAGCTGGCTCTTACATCTTTTTACATGTCCCCAGCAGTCACTGATCATATCCTGCTTTCTGCCACAAGATATTCAGGCTGATCTTATACTTTCCTTTCCTCAACCCTGGAATCAGTCATTTCTCCAAGAAACTCTGATTCTTTTTAGCGGAAAATGGTTCTTAGAAGCCAAGATGTAGGTGTTGGGTGTGCTCATTGCTATTAAGGTGTTGCTCCTCCTATGTCTTCTCAGTGAACAGAGTTAGGTATGGAGTGTGTGTGTGTGTGTGTGTGTGTGTGTGTGTGTGTGTGTGTGTATGTGTGTGTGTTTGAAAGCCAGGAGTTCATGTTGATCCTTGCAATCTCAATCTGACAGTACAGTATCCATTCCAGTTTTCTTCCTTTCCATATTTTTAACTTCCTTCTCAGATAGTGAAAAATCTAACACCCCCTGTCCTTAATATACTTACTTACTTGATTAATCCCCTTATATGTAACCCTTGCTAACAGCACCCCTCCATGCCCACACATGTTGCCCTCCTTATATTCTGACTCTGACACCCTGCACCAGGCTTGCCCCTCTGGCATGATGTCTTCTTCAGTCTGCACTGATACTTAGGGCCAGGCCACCCTCCCACAAGGACATCCTTGTCCCTTGCCTGGGCTCTGACACCTCGTGGTAGGCTTCTCCCCCATGTAACACCCCCTCATTCTACTCAGAATGTCTGCTCTGGTATCACATGCCAGGCTGCCCCAGGCTCAGATACCCTCCTCACACCATGTAGGTTCTGATTCTCCATGCCAGGCAGCCCTTCTAAATGTGTGTCCTCCTCACTGTGTTTGGCTTTCAACTCCTTATTCTGGTCCTCTCCAGCTACTCCCCACCCTGAGTCATGGATGGCTAACTTGTTCTGATGGCTTTCACACCAAGATGTACAAGAAGGAAGAGGAAAGAAAGAGAAAAGGGTATAGGAAGGGGAAGAGGAAAAAGAAGAAAAGGAACATGTATTACTTTCCAATCTTCACAATAAGCCTTCAAAATGAGCAACATTTCCCCCCATTTCGCACTTGAGGAAACTCTGGTTCAGAGAGATTAAGTCACTTGCCCAGGGTCTCATAGCCATTACATAAGGAGCCAGCATCTGGACCCAAGTCCCAGACTCTACAGTCTACACTCTGTCTACTCCATGACACTGCCTCTAAAGAGAACACTCTCAAAATATGTTTGGTCTTTGGACTGTCCCCAAATGGGTAACAGTAGTGTTTGAAGAAAAGGAACACAGTTCTCTGGAGAAGCAATAGGTTGTGTTTATTTCATGAGAAATACTCTTTCTACCATTTGGCTACTTGCCCATCTCTCTCTTGTCTGCAAATAGGCTCAACAGGAACATGGCTTTATTTGGCTCAGATGTCCGGGTAGGGTAATGAGGCTGGGACTCTGGTCGCTGATGGTGTTCAGCCAGCAGTCTCACTACCTACCCTGTGGTGGTTTCTGACTTCTGTGGCTGGCACTTCTGAAATGAGTCATCTTTACGTGTTTGCCAACCCTGGGCCTCTCCTCTCCAGCCAGCTTTACCCTTGCTGTCACAAGGTAGCTTTGCAACTTTCTGAGATTTCAAAATGGGGAAGTAGATGTTAAATCTAGAATGAGGAAGGGGAGCACAGTTTGCTCCGGTTTCAAATCCACAGCCATGGAATACACTTAGTCTTAACGCTTTCCATCCCCCAAATCCTGAGGGTGACACAGATATAGGGTTAGAGTATACATGTTGTGAAATGAATTTTTAACAGTATTCTGTAACTCATTTTTTTAAAAATGCCCATTTGTTAGTGTCTTTGGGCGGTCCAGGTAAATGACTTCAGAAAACATTCTAACAAAATGGAGGACAAAAAAGAAAGCATCCACTTGCATAAAATAGCAAAAGAACAATAACCAAATAAGTTTCATTTCTCCCAGATTTAAGCTTCTTTTGAGGAGAAAATCTAATATAAAATTTTTCAGATATGGTGTATGAACTCTTTATCTTAAAATCTTAAAGCTGGGGGAAATGTCCTAGAATTCAGCTCATGTCTATACCATACCCGATGGAGAAAGAGGCATAGAGAGAAGTGACTTGAGGAAAATGGAAGCAGGCACATGGCTGTAATTGGCTGGGGGGTGTGGACTCACTTGTAAGTAGACACTCTTGGAAATAAGTGCATTTTATGACACAAGGAAGAAAGCTAAAGCTTTAGCTAAAGCTAAAGCTAAAGACCAGATATAGTTCTGGTCTCCAAGGCTACCACACATAAGGTCTTAAGCTAGGTTGTTTCCGGATTTTTATTCCTGTGGCCCACACAGGTTTCCTTATGAAGAAGTATGTGACACTGAACCTGTGACATCAATATCCTCTGGAGTGTACACATCCTAGGAAAGGCAAAGGGCAAGTGTGAATTTTGAGTTTTAGTTCACTGTTTTCTTTCCATCTTAGAACAAATTAACGTTAGTTAATTCCTTTGGGAACTTTTCCCCTTAAAATTGGATTTCTCAGGAAAAACACTCACTAATTCAGTGTGTTGTCATTTCGGGTAATGTAATCTTAGGAAGCAACTTAATGTTTGCCTATATTTTCCATTACTTTGAGTTGGGTGCTTTTTTTGCCAGGACATTAGATCACATGAAGCTTTTTATTTGAATCCTTAGGGAAAGCCCCCTAAGGATTTTATACACTAGAAAAGCTTACCCATTTGGCATACACATACATGTTGCTTAATGAATATTGGTGAGAATAACTTTGAAGAAGCTAGCAAGTTTATGAATGCCCATATGAAGCTCTCTCTCAAAGATCTCTGTTAGAAAGTAGAAAATAAATATTATAAGATAAAATGAAGTTTGGTCACACATGGATCTACTTTTTTTTTTTACCACTATGATTTGCACACTTAGAGCAACTGGAACCAAAATCATTTTCGTAAATATTTTAAATAGTTATTTCTTCTCAGGAATTGTTCGAAAAGGTCCCCCCAAACCCCCCTACACTGTTGGTGGAAATATAAATTGGTGCAGCCACTATGAAAAACAGTATGGAGGTTCCTTAAAAAACTAAAAATAGAGCTACCATACAATCCAGCAATCCCATTCCTGGGCATATATTGGGACAAAACCATAATTCGAAAAGATACATGCACCCCTATGTTCATTACAGCACTATTTACAATAGACAACACATGGAAGTAACCTAAACTTCCATCTACAGATGAATGGATAAAGAAGATGTGGTAAATATATGTATATATATATATATACATACACACACACACACACACACACACACACACACAATGGAGTATTATTCAGTCATAAAAAAGAATGGAGGGAATTCCCTGGTGGCGGAGTGGTTAAGAATCCGTCTGCCAATGCAGGGGACACTGGTTTGATCCCTTGCCCGGGAAGATCCCACATGCCACAGAGCGACTAAGCCCATGTACCACAACTACTGAGCCTGCGCTCTAGAGCCCGCGAGCCACAACTACTGAGCTCGCACGCCACAACTACTGAAGCCCATGTGCTTACAGCCCGTGCTCCACAACAAGAGAAGCCACCACAATGAGAAGCCCGCGCACTGCAACAAAGAGTAGCTCCTGCTCAACGCAACTAGAGAAAGCCTGCACGCAGCAACAAAGACCCAACGCAGCCAAAAAAACAAACAAAAAAAAGAATGGGATAATGCCATTTGCAGCAACATGGATGGACGCAGAGGATTATCACACTAAGTGAAGTCAGACAGAGAAAGACAAATATCATATGACATCACCTACATGTGGAATCTAAAATATGATACAAATGACCTTATTTACAAAAGAAACAGACTCACAGATATAGAAAACAAACTTATTGTTACCAAAGGGGACGAGGGGGGTAGGGATAAATTATAAGTTTGGGATTAGCAGATACAAACTACTATATACAAAATAGATAAACAACGAGGTCCGACTGTGTAGCACAGCTAACTATACTCAATATCCTATAATAAACCATAATGGAAAAGAATATGAAAAAGAATACATACACTGGGGCTTCCCTGGTGGCGCAGTGGTTGGGAGTCTGCCTGCCAATGCAGGGTACACGGGTTCGAGCCCTGGTCTGGGAAGATCCCACATGCCGCGGAGCAACTAGGCCCGTGAGCCACAGCTACTGAGCCTGCGCGTCTGGAGCCTGTGCTCCGCAACAAGAGAGGCCGCGATGGTGAGAGGCCCGCGCACCGCGATGAAGAGTGGCCCCCGCTTGCCACAACTGGGGAAAGCCCTCGCACAGAAACGAGGACCCAGCACAGCCATAGGTAAATAAATTAATTAATTAAAAAAAAAAAGAATACATATACATATTTTTTTCACAATAAAGGCTGTTTATTATCATTATTATTCCCTGGGGACACCCTCCCTGATGCCCCCGACCAAGTTAAACCATCTCATTAAAGACATCTACAGCACTGCGGAGTGCTCCACTTCCAACTCTTATCTAGTGCTTTCTGCCGTCCTAGATTCTGAGCTCTGTAAAGGGCGCTGCCTCTGTCTTGTTCACAGCTGCATCCCCAGTGCCTAGGGCAGGCCAGGCCCGCAGTTGATGCAAAACACATATTTGTTCCTCACTCCTTCCCTCAACAGGGCTGCCTTTGGCCAAGTACACAGAAGGGCGCAGCCCTGACTTTAGCCACCTCAATGAGTCTGGTGTCCTTCCGCACAGAACAAAAACCAACCTCACAGACCTTAGGTTGTGAGAAAAGCTGCCAACATAACCTACCGACTGATGTACTGAGATTTGAGCTGTGAGCTGAGTCTCTCTGACCTTTTAACCCTCGAAAGTCATTCCAGTTGCTTCCAAACAGAGTCACTTTGCCATACACCAGAAACTAAACAACACTGTAAATCAAGTACACTACAGTTAAAAAAAAAAGTCCCCCAACATAACCTACCGACTGATGTACTGAGATTTGAGCTGTGAGCTGAGTCTCTCTGGCCTTTTAACCCTCGAAAGTCATTCCAGTTGCTTCCAAACAGAGTCACTTTGCCATACACCAGAAACTAAACAACACTGTAAATCAAGTACACTACAGTTAAAAAAAAAAGTCCCCCAAAATACTTTTTTATTAATTGATATTTGTGAATACGATTCATATTTTAAATTTTGCTTATTTTGCTAGCATTTAGGAATCCCAAAACAGAAATTATTCTGAATATTTCTCTTGATATCTTTTCTAAATGTTTAGTCTTATTTCCTTATTCAGAGTATACCTTATTCATCCATGTTACTGCATGTATCAATAATTTGTTCCAACTTCCTGCTGAGTAGTATTCCATTGCATGAATGTACCAGAGTTTGTTTATCCATTACCTCCATTGACTACGATTTGGGTCGTTTCTAGTTTTTGGAAATTACAGATAAAACTACTATAAATATTTGCATACAGATTTTTAAATGAACACAGGTTTTCATTTTGCTTGGGTAAATACCTAGGAGTGGGACTTCAGGGTGTATGGTAAGTGTATATTTAACTGGGATTTTAGGATAGGTAAGGGAAGAAAACCCAGTGATAGAAAACAATATTATGAAAGTGGGTATAATAGCTTCTAGTTTGAAATTATAACTAGAGTAAGATTGGAGGAATTTAAATTTTATTTTAATCAATAATATCCAGCCTTGGCAAGGATATGAGGAGAAAGGGCAGTTTCATGTCCAGCTGGTAATGGAGTAAATTAACACAACTTTTCTGGAGAGGAATTTGGCAGTACTTACTAGACTATATCATATGCATTGATTCCATTTCTACCTTCAGAAATATTCACACATGTGTAGAGGCAAATGTGCATAGATGTTCATTGTGGTATCATTTATATTATGGAAAATGGAGACAACTGCAGTAAGAAAGTCAATAATTTATGGTATTTTCCTTCACCCCTGGAATGCCAGGCAGCATTTTAAAAGAAAGGGATAGGTCTTTGATATGGAAAGATTTCAAAGACATTATTGAAAAAAAGTATATTATGTATGTATGTAAAATATTTATTTACATGTGTGTTTTTGCATACATAAATATTTATGTAAATATGAATATTCATGTATGTTTGTGAGGGCATGAAAAGAAGATCTGGGAGGCTACACAATGACCTCCATGCAGTTAAGAGTGGGTTGAAAAAAACAAAAAACCCTCAAAAACATAGAGAACAGAGAACAGAGTAGTGGTTACCAGAGGGTAAGGGGCAGAAGGAGGATGAAATGGGTAAAGGTGATCAACTATACGGTGATGGATGGAAACTAAAGTTTTGGTGGTGAGCGTGCTGTCGGGTACATAGAAGTAAAAATATAATGTTGTAGATGGGAAACATATAATGTTATAAACCAATGTTACCTCAATAAAAAAATAAATCTGAAAAAAAGTTAGAAAAAAAAGAGAGTGACTTGAAGAGAAGGGCAGGGAGCAAGCGAGCAATGAGGCAAGAGACTAGCTTTTTACTTCATACACTCCTTATTACTTGATTTCTTTCAAAACAAGCTTGCATGATTTAGCACATAAAATAACAAATTCAAAGGAGAGCTCATTAACTGCTAATGAACAACTGGTCAGCAACCACTGTTGTGACTTTCTCCAACTTCCCTGCCTATGAAGACCCAGAAAAAATGGAAACTCACCAAAACAGATAACTTAATGCCTAAGTCTAGACAGAATCTCTGTGGATCAGATGCAGCTGGAAAGAGAAGGATGTGCCATACTTTGTTTCCCCAAAGGGCAATGCAGAGGAAGGCACTTTGTACTTTCCTTCCTGCCAGTCCCCGAACAGTCAATGTCTATAATAGTCAGAAATCTAAATTCTCCTTCTTCATTGTAGTGGCTTATCTATGAAGCCATTCACAGGTTCCACCTGGTTTTACTGAAATGAACCACCACCAGAACCACGACCTTCCTTGCCTTTCTCTTTCTACCATCATTCTGCAACCATATAGAAACAACTCATAGAAAACAACTAGCTGAATATGTATGTAGGGTTGGGAGATGAAGGGCACCTGGAATAGTGTATTGGATTCTCCCCACAAATAAAATATTATGGATGCACGTGAGGGCAGAATGATCCTGGGAGGACTGTGCCATAGGAATTATAGCCTTTACGTTAAAGTATCAGATTTAGAGCACCAAAAGGTCAAACAGTGGGGTTGGAAAAGGTGCTTCCTCAGCTGAACACTAGTCGAAGCTTGCCAGAAACTGACAATGAGTTTCGAAGTTGCACACGTCCTCCTGTCCATTAGCTAATTTCTGGGAAACAAGCTGGTCCATTACCCAAGTGCGCAGATAACGGGGCCAATGACAATCCCCATCCTCAGTATGTTGCCAAACATAAAGTTAAAACAGACATTGCTTTGTTTTGTGAAAATAAAAGGGTACAAAACTTGCATAGAATAAATATATGAAAAACCACTGTTCCTACAGGAGAGATAAAAACAAATGGAGACACATGAGGAAACGGAAGCAATAATCAAAGTGGCTAATGGTCTAGTTTAACATTTTAATCCAAAATTCCTAGTAAATAATATTAGGTTTATGGATTAAATTTTAAGCATGACAGCAAAAATATAAATCATGAGGAAAACTGTCAATATAAATTTTACTAATAAATAATTTTGAATGTTAAAAAAGTATAAACAAATTTAAAAGACAAAGAGTATCCTGGGTAAGGAATTTGTATTATATGACATACAAAGGGTTAATATCCTTACCAAATAAAAGCAGCCCTAAAGATAAACAAGACCAGACAAATACATTAATAGAGATGCACAAATTTAATGAATAAGCAGAGCACCAAGGAAAACTTACAAATGGACGACAAATTTATGGAAAAAAAGATACCGAATTGAAACAATCAAAGAAAATGCAAATAAAAGACAGCCATTTTACAAATAAAATTGGAAATTTATTAAAAGATAACATCCAATATTCTTGAGGATTCATGCATATCTTGTTAATAATCTTTCTGATATATTATTCCCAAATCCTTAAATTTGTGCATACAGTTAGACACACAGAAACTCCTCTTGTAGGAATTTATTCCAAAGGAAAAAAACCATAACTATACACAAGAATGTTGCTATACTGGGTATAACACTGAAAAACAGGGGATCATCTAAACAGTAAAATTGTTTAAATAAATTTTTCTATAAATACATTATACAACCATTAAAAATTGTCTTGAGGAAGAATATTTAATAGCAAAGAGATAGTTACCACTTACTGTGAAGACTGAAAAAGCATGCTGCAAAATAGTATTATAATCTGACTTAATTTTTATACAAATATATACAAAGAAATGTGATTCAAAGGCAACACATCAAATGTTAATGGTGGTTATCTGTCTATAGTGAAATTGAGTGATTTTTGTTTTCTCTTTTTGTTTTGCTATGATCTCCAAAATTTTTACAATGAGTATTCTAAAAAGAGTCCTTTAAGTTTGTTCAAGATAGAGAAAAAAAATTCCAATGGGAATTGCCATGAAGAATGAAAAAGTGCAGTGTCCCAAATAGAAAATAAAAACCAAATGTAGTAAAATGGACCTTTCTATTTATTGTCCCTTCTCAGATTTCTTTCAAACCTTCATATCCAGAAAGTACCTCTAACTATAACATTTAAAAGCATGAGAACAACCTGTTCTGAAATCTTTTATTTATTACCAGCAAAGTATAATCTTATTTGACTGCCCAGCAAACTTGGTTTTCTATTCAAGTTAGAACAGATGATGGATTAGCATCTAACTTTCTCTTAATTACTTTATACAAGTGAAGTTTTCTCTTTCTCAGCTACTGAAAATAGTATGCATACTGACATTACTCCAAAACACATCAGCACAAATTCAATGGCACACTTCCAGGAGCTGGATAAAACCCAGCCTCCGAAGTCTTTCATCATTTATCCCACAGAACAGTAATTCTTACTGGAGTATAGGAGAGGTGAGGATATCAGAATTTCAAACTACTTGTGTGTTGTCACAGATTCTCTGATGTTTCTCTAGTGGGGTGTGTCCCTGATTGCAGACTCTCCCCAGCCAGCTCCCCAACACGTACACACATACAGGTTGAGAATTCCAGCGTGGGTAGATGCTTCTCATTAGAGGGTACTGTCCAGGTCATTGGCATGGAGACAAAAAGCTCAGGACAATGTCATAGAACATTTAATTAACCCAGGAGAGAAGGGCCTTTTTGACTTGAAGGCAAGCAAGCAATTTATTTCTTGGTCATAAATTTAAATGTGCCCTTTGAATCTGAAGCCAAATTTCCATTCATTAATCCCCACCCCCACCCCCCCAGGAATTCATCAGAATAGAAATAAAAGGGCTCTATTCTTTGTGTTTAAAATGTAACTTTCTCCTTCAGTAGGTGAATGGATGAACAAACTATAGTAAATCCATGCAGTGGAATATTATTCAGTGAAGAAAGAAATGAGCTATCAAGCCATAAAAAGACATGGAGAAAGAAGGCAAAACTATGAAGACAGTAAAAAGATAAGTGGTTGCCAGGGAGGGATGACCAGATGGCACAGAGGGGATTTTTAGGGCAGTGAAACTACTCGGTATGACACTCCAGTGGTAGATAAACGTCATTTTACATTTGTCAAAACCACAGAACGTAAACACAAAAAATAAGCCCTACTGTAAACTATGGACTTTAGTTAATAATAATGGACCAACACTGGCTCATCAATTGTACCAAATATTCCACACTTAAGTAAGACTCATCCAAGGAAGGATAAGTTAGTCAGAGAAAGCTGCACGAATAAAAAAGAAATTTGATATGATCTTTTATCCACGGGTAGGATTGGGTAGACAGATGAGAGAAGGGAGAGCATGCCCAGAGGGGAGACAGCAAGAGCAAAGGTGTGGAGGGAGGACTGAGTCAGTCATGTGGTGCAACAGTGAGGAAGAGACGTAGGCTCAGAGAAAGGAAGGGGCTCCAGGAGTTAAGGGAAATACGTTTTAATAGATAGAGTTGGGCCAGATTATTAAAGCCCTTGAAAGGCAAGCAGGTGGCGTTTATATTTGATATAGTAGGAAATAGAGAGCCTTAGAAGGTGTTTGAGCAGGAGAGTGATACGAGATACAGTCAATGCTCATTATTCACGGATTTTGCATTTGCAAATTTGCCTACTTGCTAAAATTTATTTGGAATCCCCAAAATCAATATTCATGGTCATTCAAGGACATAAAAACCTCACACACACGAAAAAACCCAATATATTAATAATAGGGGGAAATGTGTGTGGGAGGTAGTATATAAGAACTCTCAGTACTTCTTTCTAATCAATTTTCTTGTAAGCCTAAACTGTTCTAAAAAAAAGTTTATTAATTTTTTTTAAAAAGTTATAAAAAGGTAACAATATAAAGTAAGTATATATGTAAAGAGGGAAAAAAATGAACTTACTTCCGATTCACAATTAGCCACTCCCGAATATAGGTCTGAACGCAGTCCCTGACGTGAGGGTCCAGTTCAACCCTAATGAGGTGGAAAACAACATAAAAATGTTATTACCAGGTAAACACAACAAAGCAATCCTTTATCATAACCAAGGAGAGCAGCATGATTTCAAATCCACATTAACTGAGAATGGGAAGGGCATTGTTATCGAATCCTTTCAAGTGTCTGAAGTATTCCTGAGGCAGTAAAATTTTTACTTTGATGAGACAAACGTTGGCATTTTATGCTTTGTGGGTTTTCTTTATTACATAGAATCGTATTAGACTATATCTATCCCTGAAGGCATTCCGACACAAGACAGGTAGAACTAGCTGTAATCACATACAAAACAAGAAGAGTAAGTATAAATACCAGTCTCTTCCGGGGTAATCTGGGCATATTTTTTGCTCACGTGTAACCTTGTTAGGACATGCATGTTTTCCTTTTTGAAAGCCATGAAGAAGAGGAGTTGTACTTTGAGGAGCTGACAGGCCCTGGCTTTGGTTGGTGATTATTAATTCGGGCAGCTCTTGTCTACTGCATAGAGTGTGTCATGAGAGAAACTCTTAGAGAGCTTCGGAGTCTGGAAATTTAGAAATCACTACTTCCCCACAGTAGCAAAGGTTATTTTTGTTTGTTTGTTTTTTTGGGTTTTTTTTTTTGCTGTTCTTCCAAATGTGTTGGTACTACAGATAAATAGGTCTAAGTGCTCTAAGTTTTAATTTTCTGGTTTGTAGAAAGAGGGTAAGAACAGTACCCACCTTGTGTGTTAGTTTTAGATGGAATACTGTAGAAGTCAGACATGTGGTCCCTGGGCCCTGACTACTCAAATCCCAGCCCCGTTCCTTACGTGACCTTGGGCCAGTCACTCAACCCTTCTGTGCCTCAGTTTCCTCACCGTAAGGGGTGATAGTAATCGTGCAATGCTCCTTTGGAGAGCTGTGATGAAGATGAAGTCAGTGTGTGAAGTGCTTAGAAAAGCATCTGGCACATAATAAGACCTACCTGTGATAGTTCACACTTGTGTGCCATTCATTCTGCACTAGGCACTGATGCAATCCCTCTACACGTATGAATTCAGTTAATGTCAATCAGCTCCATAGAACAGACGTTATTACTATTTTCATTTTGCAGAGGGATGAGATGAAAAGATCTTTCTCAAAGTCACTCAGCAAGTGGAAGAGCAGGGAACTGACCCCAGGCCACTCACCTGGGAGTGCAGGTTTGCACCCACTAAACTATCACAGCTCAACATCAAGTTCTCAGATAGGCACTGGGGTTCAACAGGAGTCAGCTGTCGTTTACTCTGATGATGATGATACTTTCCTGGGCTTTAATTATACACAAGACTTTTGGGCAACGATTGAAATAGTAGAGGGTATTTGAAAGCCATCAGACAGATAATGTGTTAGTTATCAATTCTGGTGACAAGGCAATATTATGCTCAAAAACTGATGTTAAGAAAAAAATTACCTCTTCTATCAAATTTAAAAAAAAAATCAAAATCCTCCTACCTGTAAACTTATTGTAAGTATTTTAAACAGGCTTTTCCAAGATTCTGATCTCATTTGAAGACAATTAACCATATATTTTACACAAAGAAATTAAATTATTCTCTACCAAAGGTAACAATAATAGATGCTACCTATATGAAAGTCACATCTGAATAAATGGACTGACAACAGGGAAAAATGTTTCCCAAGAATCATCATGATTTTGTTTTCTGGGAAGTGAGTATCTTCAAAATGTTAGAGCAGAGCATATGGTCAGCTCTTCTATATGAATGAGAACTGTCTAAACAAAGAGCAAAGGGTCAAATAATACCCTATCACTGTCATCTAACCTTCTTAAACTGTGATGAAATAAAATCCAAAATAGAACTGGAATATTCCCGAGTAATGAGGGCAGGGGCCATGTTTCATGATCTCATTTCCAGGACTTTTTGGGGAAGTGGAGAAGGTTGAAAATCTCAGGAGGATGTGAATCTTAATTTGGTTTTGAAGATGAATGCAAATAAAAGTTCATCCTAAACCTCCAAAGAGACATTGCTTGTTACACTGTGGAAATAACAGGAGTTTCATCTAAATATAATTCCATCATTTGATACTGAGGGCTAATGCTGACACCTGTAAACACATCGATTAACCCACTGTAGAAACTCAACCCTAAGCAGCTATTCACATATTCACACTACAGAGCTTTCCCCGTTGTTTTTCCGCTTGACAAGACTTGCTTCAAAAGAAAGAACTTTGCCTTATTCATCTTTTTATCCCAGTTCTCAGCACATAGTAGATGCTCAAGAAATGTGGATTGGACTTACTTTTGTGACTTGATCCAGTCTCATATATGGAAACAATTAAAATGCTCCTGAATGGAGGCATTTCAATGATTAGTATTTTTACAAATGGAAAAACGGAGGCCTCCTGAGGTCACATGACTCGCCCACAGTCACTGAGCTGACCCCGGCGGTCTGGGTCCAGAGCCTGCACTCTTCACCTCTTCTTAAGCAGTCGATTTGGTTCCACTGCAGCCCTTTAACTGGCTTAGTCCCCACATGGCTTTTCAAAGCCTCTGGTCAAACCAGTTCAAAATCTACCTACACGTAGGCGACAGTACCACAGTAGTCAGCCTGCACATCTTGATAGATCTGAGTCATGTTACTTGTAAGAGAAGTCCAGAATTAGGGCATCTCTCCCTAACCAAGAACAGCCCTGATCATCATAATCCCATCCACATTTTAAGAAAGCAATTTACCCTTCCTCCGGCAGAGAGGGCTGCAAAGTTCGACATTCCTTCGGCGTGAACACCACGTCCAAGTCGTCTTCGGAGAAGTCTCCCAGCTCTTGGGCAAGCTCCACATCCAGGCTGTTCAGGTGTGTCATCAGAAGTCCTTCAAAGTCCACTGGCTCCACCGGGTCATAAAACTGAGGCTGGGGGCAGGGAAAGGAAAAAGAGGTTCCCACACGGTTTAGGGTAAAAGCACTAAGGCAACAGGAGATGCGTGCCCTGTCCTCCCTCTCCTCCCAGTAAGTGCTTCACTCTTCTTGTACAACTAAATGGGGCTGTCTTTAGAGAAGCTGTCAAACACAGAAGTGGTGATATGCAAAGGAAAAGAAACACAGCATGGAAAGTCAAGTCAGAACACGGTGGGTAATTAAAATCACACCCCAAGGCAGAATTTTTCTCTGCTTAATTGCATCTTGACGAGGATTCCTGAGAAGATCCAAAATGAGATCACAAGGCTTTGCTGCATTTTTATAATTTCTCATGCAAAAGCTCTCTGAGGCCACGTTCACCCAAATACAGTGAAGCAGCGAATCGGAGGCAATTTTCTAGAAATTCAGGCAAACTCGACAGTCCTTCTGAGTATTTAGGTACAGTGCTTTCTTTGGCCTGAGTTATCCTACACATTGATTCTTTTTTTTTTTTTTTTTTTTTTTTAATTTTTTATTTATTATTTATTTATTTATGTCTGTGTTGGTCTTCATTTCTGTGCGAGGGCTTTCTCTAGTTGTGGCAAGCGGGGGCCACTCTTCATCGCGGTGCGCAGGCCTACTATCGCGGCCTCTCTTGTTGCGGAGCACAGGCTCCAGATGCGCAGGCTCAGCAATTGTGGCTCACGGGCCCAGTTGCTCTGCGGTATGTGGGATCTTCCCGGACCAGGGCTCGAACCCGTGTCCCCTGCATTGGCAGGCAGATTCTCAACCACTGCGCCACCAGGGAAGCCCTACACATTGATTCTTGAAGGCACTTCATTCGTAATCACAGCCCACAGTGAACGAGGCTGGGTGGCTGGGACACTCCAAGGCAGTGATTTCCAAATGCTGCTGCACTGCCTGGTGCCGGGTGGGAAGAATTTTCACTGACTGCAGGTAAATGAGCAAACTAAGGGCAACTGGCTGAGTTTTCATAAGGCTAAATGTACTTGCTTGAAAAGGATTGCCTTTTTTTTTTTTTTTTTTGTCTCTTCAATTATATCCTTCCATAGTGGGGGTATAAAAGAAATGATAGAAGTAGGTGGTAATTGAAAAAATAATTTTCCTCAGGTGATAAAAGAAAAAGTTGGCAATTCAACAAATATTTTTTTCTAGCTTGTGAAATCCAATTAGACTTAGGAAACCACTGCCTTAAGGGAGTAAAAGAATCACTTAGATCAAGTTGACATGTGTAGTAGTGGTAGTAGTAATAATAATAATAATAACAATAATAATAATAATAACAGCAGCTCTGTGGTGTTCATTTATGGCAGACTATTTGGAGTCATCAGTCCAACAAACACCCCAGATTCTTGACTTGTACTGCCTCGCTCTGACACAAGGACAGATCCAAAGGAAATGCAGACAAAACAGGTTTTTCATCGCCCTGAAACCATACACCAGGCTAGATGTAAGGCTCCAGGTTAGAGAAGAGGAACAAAGTGCCATGGAAGAGGCAAGAAGATTAGAGAAGGTACGTGTGGCTTGCCCTGTCTCCTCCCACCTTTGTGTCCCTGGTGGTGGTGGAGACCTGAGTGACACGTGAAAGAGTGAGGACGACGCTGAGAAGTGAGCAAACGTGCCCTCCTTGTCTGAGATCCTTGAAGTGGCTGGCTTACATAATGCCCTATGCCAGCAGGACCAAAAGGGGCAGAAGAGAAGGCAGCAGGACATTCTTCAGTAGGAGAGAGCACAGACATCCCTCTGGTTCCCCAAGGCTCCCACAAAGTGTGACTGAGGACAAGGAAGTTTCTTTCCCTGGGTTCTGACTGGGGACCTGGAAGTCAGCTAAGGAGAGGACCACAGTCCTTAGAGGGGCCTCTCAAAATGAAGCAGCTGGGACCATCAGGGGCTCAGAGAACTGCAGATCAGGCTATGCAGAAGCCAGGTGGGGACAGTTTGCAAAAAGACATTGTTGACCTCTGCCAGAGGGAACAACAGGCATTATCCACGCACAGAACAAAAAAAATCTACTGTAGACTTACATAAGACCAACCCCAAAGGAGAAAGCAGACTTTCCCACTCCTTATCACAACACGGCACAGAGTTCAGGGGCAGGGACTGAAATGACTTCAACTCGAAATGAAGAGATTGCACTGTTTGTATACTCAACCTTATTACTGTGAAGTTCATACCCTTGAACTAAAAATTGTTGAGCACTATGTGCCAAGAAGTTGTGCTAGGTCATTCTAGACATTATCTCATTTAATCCTCACCAGAACTCTGTAAAGTACACTCTTTTATTACCCTCATTTTACAGATGAGGACTTTGAAGGCTAGAGATTTAATAATTTGCCTGTGTTTACATAGCTGGGAAGTAGCCCATCTGGAATTCAAACCTAGGCAGGCTCCTAATTTTGTTTTCTCTTGCAGGCTTTCCAGGGAATCTAGATTTCCAGAAATAATTAAACACAAGGCAGTGGTAAATGTGTTTAGAAGAGAGTAAAATAAACCCATCTGCCACCACGCACAAGTTCCACTCTGAACTTCTCATGAGATTGGCTTCTCAAAGTAATAATAGTGAAGTAATTAACTGATTAAAGTGATACTAAATGTAAATTTATCATGAAGAATAGCAATTATTCAAGCAGAGGCATTGAAAAGATATACTGAAAAATTATATTGAAGCACATTTGAAACAATGTGACACTAGCACTAATAACTATTGGGTTGGCCAAAAAGTTCATTTGGGTTTTTCTGTAACATCTTAACGGAAAAAAAACCCGAAGGAACTTTTTGGCCAACCAATAGTAGGTAGAAGCTTCCACAGAGAAATGGCATTTGTGTGAAATCATCAGAGAGAAAAAAATTTAGGTCCAGCCAAAGTATTATACTTATCATGTCCCTAAAATTCAAAGCCACAAGGGATAGGAAAAACCTGGCTGATGCTGGCACCTGTTACCTACAGGACAGGCTGCCGAAGAGCCGGGGGGCAAAGGATAGCTGACTCCTTCATTTTTGAACTTCATCAGCAAGTTCAATTACTTGCTGAACATCTACTAAATGCAAGACACTGAGTTGGCCCTAAGGGATAAAGATGAATACAGGAAGCTACTCTCATGCCTCTTTCCCCAGACCTTGAGTCAACTGTGAGATGGGGAAGCTTGCCACCGTCTCACATACAAAATAATGCTATCTTTGGAGGGGGGAGCTATGACAAAGAATACAGTGTCATCACTGAGCACCAACTGTTCGGCAATGTGCCAAAAGCAATAGACACGGTTGATCATAAAGTCATAAGCTCTTACGGTCTGAATCTACTTCAGGACTGAACAGACGATAACAATAAGCCATAATGATAGAATTCTTGAGTATCATTCTAGCACTACGCATAAGCCGGCATTTAATAACAAGTCACCACTACCCTTTCTATGCTGAAACTAGCAAGGGAGGAGACTTCATTCCAAAAGAGATGTAAACTAGTCCTGCTGTTGGCAAGTGAGTGGAGAGGCCAACTACCGTTATCTAGGCCTCCAAGCAAGTTGTTCCTCTTGCATATTCAAATAACCAGGAACCAAAAGAGATTTCTGTTCTCTAAACTATCTGAAGTCAATCTCAAGAGTAGGTTTTATTATTAAGCAATTAACACATACACACATTTAGGGGTAAACAAATATTGAAGAGATTTACAGTGGTTTTGCATTTCATTGGGGGCTGAAGTTTGGGAATGGGGCCGGAGGGGCATGTTCTGAGGTCAGTCCCTTGGGCTCCTGGGAGCGTAAAAGCCAAATGTGAAAATTTACTATTTCTGTTTTCTCTGCTACTGAGTTACACGTGGCCTCCTAGTCAGTGGAGACTCAAGACTAGTTTAAATGGTATGATCCAAAGTAATTTCAAGGTCATCTTATACAAGGAATTATCACATCATGTCTATCATTTGTTAAAATAATATAAGAAAAAACCCCAAATAATCAAAATAAAAACAAACAAAAAAACCCCATTTTTAAAAACAAAACAACTTAAGACTGCAAATTATCCTAAATCAGGCTTTGATTGTGATGGCTTTGTGATGTGTCAACCCGGCTCAGCAGAGCTACATTCCTCCAAATTCCCTTCCTAGTATTCTTCCAGTCGTGGTTGGCTACAGGGGTTTTCTCTTGCCAGAACTGGAGGACAGAAGGGAGACTGCAGCTATTCTATAGCATACGCACACCTACTGATACAATCAAACACTAATTTAGGTGCTGCTGTGAAGTGATATTACCAATGTAATTAAAGTCTCTAACCAGTTGACTTTAAGATAATCAAAAGGGGGATTAGCCTGGGTGGCCTGACTTAATCAGTTGGATGTCTTTTCAAAGAGGGTACAGGCTCTCTGGAAGTTCAGGGCTCCAGGCTTCAGCTCATGCCCGTGGAGTTCCAGCTTCCCGTGATCTTGCCTTCCTGAATGCCCCGTGGACTTCAGGCTTGCTTAGCCACCACCAGTGGGTAAACCAATTCCCTGTAATCAATTCCTTAATACACATGAAGATGCATCTCCTACCAGTTCCACTGCTCTGGTTGAATCTAGAATAATACACCAACTTTCACTAATTCAACAAATACTCGCTGGGGTCCTAAGCAGTCCAGCACTAGGCCAAGGAGACATAGTCAATGCCCTCAATCAATTTTCAACACTCCTCTAGTGAAGATTCGTGCAGCCTTTCTTTCTAGCTATTTTCTTCAGATGTCTGATCAATAGAAGACTAGAAATACACAAGAAGTATAAATACTCTAAAAGCTTAAATTATTCAGAGACAAATATTCATTTTTAATGAAGAGGGTTCAAGTTTTTCCTTGTCACCTAATGCACATCAAGGGCTAGTTCCCCTGACACGGGGTAGGATTCAATTTGTTTTGAAGCTGAAAATTTCTACAGCATCAGAACCATGTCTGTTTAAAATTAATCTATGTAGCCCTAGCACAGCATAGTATGCCGTCATCACACTGATAGATGATTAAAATAACAAATCTGGACAATATTTCACAAATAAGGATACTGAAAAACAGAGAAGTTAAATAACTTGGCCCAAATCACACAGGTAATCACAAAAGACCTGGGTCCTTTGTTACAACACTGGGGAAGCTTCATGCCGCTTTGGGTGGGGCTAGGGGAAGAGGCATGATGCTTCCAAATGCCCTGGCCTTGTACCCTCATGCATGTTTATCCCTGTGGTGGGTGGTCCTCAAATCAACTTGGCCGTTTATGAGAGACGAGTCTTGGTCAAAGTCACCCAAGACTTCCATGTTGCCAAATTCAGTGGCTGTTGCTCATTCTTGGTTTATCTATAGCACTGGACAGTTAATCACTCTTTCCTTCTTGAAACACTTTCTTCACATGGAGAGGAACCAACTGTCCTAGTGTGTCCCAATCTCTGAAAGTCCATGTACCAGGAAACCCCTCAGTCCAGCAAACTGGAACAGACACTTGGTCACTCTACCTTTGGGACACGACTTGTCCTAGGTTCTCCTTCTCCTTTGCAGAGCCCTAGGGTTCAGTCCTAAAAGAGCTTCTCTCCCCAATCTGAATTTACTCCCATATGATCTCATCTATGCCCATGACTTTAAATACCTTCTTTTTCTTTCTTTTTAAAATTATAGCTATATATCTGTAGCCTCTAACAGGCCTCTCCAACATAACAAATTCAAAATTACTTAATTTTCCTGCCGATCTGCCCTTCCCATATTTTCCAAGTCTGTGCATCTCAGCAAGTGGCGATTCCACTCCACCAGCTGCCCAGGGCAAAATCTTTGGAGTCAAGGTTGATTTCTCTCTTTTTCTTACATCCTGCATATTATCTATCAGAAAATCCTATCCACTTTACTTCTGAAATATATCCAGAATCCAACCACCTCTCATCTTTTCTACTGCCACCACCCTATTCCAAAGCACCACCATTGTTTTGTTGAGTTACTGTGACAATTTCCTAACTGCCCTCCCCACCCCGGTCTATTCTTCACTTAGCAGCTAGAGTGATCTTTATAAAAAGAACCCTATAAGCAACCTTTATAATAAAAATTCAGATGGTGCTGAGCCTGTGCTTCCAGTGACTTCCCATCTTAATCCAAGTAAGAGCCAAAGTTCTTCCATGGCCTCTGAGGCCTATGACCCAGCCTTGATTCCTCTTCGATCTCATCTCCTATTGCCCACTCTGCTCAGCTCACCATCTGCACCCTTGCTGTTTCTGGAGCATGCCATATTCTCTTGCTCTGGGGACTCTGCTCTTGCTGTTCCTTCTAAATCGAATATTCTTCCTTCAAATACCTGTTAAGTTCATTCAGAATTCTTCCCAAGTGTCTCCTTTCCAGACCTCCAAGCCTTCACAGACCACTCAATCTAAAATAGTGCTCTCTTCTGTGTCACGCTCTATTCCCTATCCACGTTTCATTCTTCAAAGCACTTACTACCCCTTGAGATAGTCTACATTCACTTATTTGTCTATGTCTCTCATTCCAGAATGTAAGCTCATGAAGATAGACACTTGGTTACATTCACTACTGTATCCCCAGCTCCTAGAGCAATTCCTGGCACAGAGTGAGACCCAATACATGTTTCCTGAATAAATGAATATGTAAAGCAATCCTCTTGGCTCTCTACTATCTTTAAGTAAACAGAGCAGAAGGCAGTAAAGTTCTTCTGGCTTCAATATTTCAAAGTACTTCCTGGCTTAGATTAAGGAATACTTCCCTGTTTCCACTAATGGCAATCTTCCACTGATGCCACTGCATGGGAAGATACTGACATGCCATAATGGACATCAGTCTCATCTTACCAAGACTGATTTGATTCCTCTGCTTTACAGTGACAGTAATGAAATTCATGCTCTGCGTGCAGGGTGGCACTCTCTCATATTGCCTTCCACTGTGAATTTGCATGAAAATTGTAATGAAATCTTCATTTTCCATCATGTCCCCTCCAGTGAAATCAATGAAACCTAAGGATAGTCCAACTTCTTTGAAAGATGAAGCACAAAAGAAAAATAAAAAAGACCACGTTTATCAAGTGATCCACCATTTAGATCATCCTTAGTGGTTAAAAGAAAAAAAAGGTTGTTTTATTGCAGAGAAGCTTAAACACGAAACAAAAATGAATGCTTTCTAAGGTATGAGACCTCCTTTTTTCTTTCCCCCGTAACTGTTATATACAAACATGTTGTGTAACCATGGTGTTTTGATTTATATCCAGGATGTGGCTTTCTACATCCTTCTCTTCAGCCAGAGCTGTTATGATCCAGCTGATTCATTCCATTTTATTTCAAAGTTTTTCTATTCTCACTTTTAAAAACAACAATTTTCCCTCTATAAAAATGTAAGTTAAGTTATTAACCATGCACACAGTATCTCAAATCCTTTCTAACTTAGGGCAAAGAAGACCTACCTTTCTTCTCTTGTACGCTTTACTCTCCTTTCTACTTTGAATAATCAGAAAAATAGTTTTAATATTTTACAGTTTCATCTTAATGAAGACAACTAATATATAGTTGTTTGCCTTTATAGATGATTGGCATCAGAGGGGGTCTGGCCAACCTATTCACATAACAATAGAGAATTCCAAGGCCAATGGGTGATGCACAGGTGATTCTATTCACAAGCCCCTCTCTTTGGCACTGGCCACAAAGGACTCTGATGGGAGAATTAGGAGTGTCAAAAAGACCCAGGGCAAGTCTGTAATCATTGCATTTTGTTTTATAAAACCAACTCTAAATGGTGAATCCTCTTCATATTCAAAAATGCAAAATTTTAAAATATTTTATCTACTTTGAAAATGCATGTTTACACAATCACCACAGCTAACATTTACAATTAGGGTTAAAAAAACAAAAACCCAGTAACACCACACATACACACATGCACACACACATACCCACAAAATCAAACGCAACCTTCCTCTCATTTGATTTATCAGATTTATGACAGAATCCTCTATATTTATATAAAAATATATTCACAGGATTAGCAAGTAGTCTTCGCTTACTACATTTTCTGAAATTCAGAGCAACCAGGACAACAAAAGAAACTTTACTCTTTCTTATGTCCTTCCTCCTATTTGGACTACTTCTATCTATCAACATATAGGTTCTTTAAATGATCCTCAACCTGGACCACATGTTAAAGTCCCATGGAACTTTAAAATACTGATACCTGGACCCCAACCCTAGGGATTTTGATGTAATTGTTCTATGATAGGCCACAGGTATGTTTCTGATGGTCTCAGGTGATTCTAATGAGAGCCATGTCTGAGAACCTTCCTCTAAGTCTTCTCAACCTCCCCCTTCAAGCCTTTACCTCCTGTTTTATCTTGGATCTTTCTCTCCTCTGAACACCTACCACACCCAAAGCCAGCATGGATTCTCCATATTCTCTGCCTTCCCAAATATATTATAAGGCCCTTAAGAGGCAAAACCATCTCCTATTCATCCTCTTGAAATCTCCCACAGTGTCTCCATAGTGCCAAATAAATAGACAGCAACATTAGCCTCTATGTACACAGCATCTATTTTATCATTCTGTATTAACCCTAATAGGGGTAGCATTGCTATGCCCATAGTGCACATGAAGAAACTGCAGCCTTCATCAAGGTTACTTAACTTGCCCCAAATTATGTAACTAATAAGTGACGGTTATGCTCCACCCCAGATCCAGCTGACTGCAAGTTCCAGCCTCTTGCAAAACAACAACAAGGTATAATTGATTGGGTTTTAAATAACTTGGTGCCAGTTTCCAAAAAAGCACATGAAAAGATGCTCAACATTGCTAATTATTTGAAAAATTCAGGGCTTCCCTGGTGGTGCAGTGGTTGAGAGTCTGCCTGCCAATGCAGGGGACGCGGGTTCGAGCCCTGGTCTGGGAAGATCCCACATGCTGCGGAGCAGCTGGGCCCGTGAGCCACAACTACTGAGCCTGCACGTCTGGAGCCTGTGCCCCGCAACAAGAGAGGCCGTGGCGGTGAGAGGCCCGCGCACCGCGATGAAGAGTGGCCCCCGCTTGCCGCAACTAGAAAAAGCCCTCGCACAGAAACGAAGACCCAACACAGCCAAAAAAAATAAAAATAAATAAATTAGAAAAATTCAAATCAAAACTACAATGAGGTTTCACCTCACATTGGTCAGAAAGACCATCATCAAAACGTCTACAAACAGTAAATGCTGGAGAGGGTGTGGAGAAAAGGGAACCCTCCTACACTGTTGTTGGGAATGTGAATTGGTGCAGCCACTATGGAGAACAGTATGGCGGTTCCTTAAGAAACTAAAAATAGAACTACCATACGATCCAGCGATCCCCCTACTGGGCATATATCCGGAGAAAACCATAATTCAAAAAGATACATGCACCCCAATGTTCACTGCATCACAATTTAACAATAACCAAGACATGGAAGCAACTTAAATGTCCATCAACAGATGAATGGATAAAGAAGATGTGGTACATATATACAATGGAATACTATTCAGCCATAAAATGAATGAAATAATGCCATTTGCAGCGACATGGATGGACCCAGAGATTATCATACTAAGTGAAGTAAGTCAGAGAAAGGCAAATATCCTATGATATCACTTATATGTGGAATCTTAAAAAATGATACAAATGAACTTATTTACAAAACAGAAACAGACTCACAGACTTTGGAAACAAACTTATGGTTACTAAAGGGGAAAGGGGTGGCGGGATAAATTAGGAGTTTGGGATTAACAGATACGCACTACTATATATAAAATAGAAAGTCAACAAGGACCTACTGTATACCACAGGAAACTCTACTCAATATGCTTTAATAACCTATATGGGAAAAGAATCTGAAAAAGAATGAATATATGTATATATGTAACGGAATCTCTTTGCTGTACACCTCAAACTACCACAGCATTGTAAATCAACTCTACTCCAATATAAAATAAAAATTAAAATAAAATAAATAAATAACGTGGTGCCAATTAAATACTTTTAAAAATTAAACATTTATATCAGCATGTGGGATTGTTGAAATGGTGGTTCTATAAACAAAGGTAAGGGAAATAAAGGTCAAAACGTACTTAATCAAATTTTCCAATCGTCTAAAATCATACAATGAACAGTCTATGGCTTCTCATTTAAGAAAAGTTTTTCTAAAGGTGCTTCAGGGTGAGAGTCTTTAGGTGATAAACTACTCCTCTGCCTTGCCAGAAATAAATCTTCCTGAAATGTCCCATTATCTTTCTATGAAACAAAATAATTTTTTTAAGGGAAAGGGAAATCACCATGTAAGTGGATGATTTTTTGTTGGAGGAACCTTCATTCGGGAAGATGACTCAAGGGAAAGAACAGCCACTTCATTCTGACATTACAACAAGACCAGCAGGTAAACATTAGGGTGCTGGGATTTCCTGAGCAGACCTTGCATTTAAAAAACAAAAGAGGGGGGCTTGCCTGGTGGCGCAGTGGTTAGGAATCTGCCTGCCAATGCAGGGGACACGGGTTCGTGCCCCGGTCCGGGAAGATCCCACATGCCGCGGAGCGGCTAGGCCCGTGAGCCACAACTACTGAGCCTGCGCGTCTGTAGCCTGTGCTCCGCAACGAGAGAGGCCGCGACAGTGAGAGGCCCGCGCACCGCGATGAAGAGTGGCCCGCGCTTGCTGCAACTGGAGAAAGCCCTCGCACAGAAACGAAGACCCAACACAGCCAAAAATAAATAAATAAGTTTATAAAAAAAAAAAAAAGAAATAAAGATGTGACCTTCCACTTGTGTAAAGCTCTAAAAAAAACCCAAAAAAACAAAAACAAAAGAGGAATCAAATGCAGACTTTTGCTCCCTCATGCCACCTGCTCATCAGGCAGTTAACAAGGAGGAGCAGGGTCAGTACACTGTGCTGAAGCTGGGGTAGCGGTCTGGGGAAAAATATTCAGAAGACTAAACTGGAATTAACCAGGAGAAATACATTTTAAAGGCTATTTATTTGCAAATAGAACCGGGTAGAAGTTATGACAGGACCACATGATTCATGTATAGTTAAACATTTTTGCTATTTCTTTGACACATTCTATTAGAAGTTAAGCCACATGTTAACTCTACCACCTAGCTAATGAAGTAATTCATCCAAATTCACTTTTGTCAAAACCTGATGACGCGGCATAACTACCAAAAGAACTCCTGCAAAAATAAGAAACAATTTTTAAAATTTGTGACTTTAAATAAAAAAGATTTCTCCTGAAGAAATTTCAGGCTGCAGCTGGTGTGTAGCTAAGGGGTTAAAGCCTGTGAGTTAAACTTCCTTAAAGCCTCTTAATAGTGAGGTCCACACTATTTCTCAAGACAACTACTGCAGAAAGCTGCAGTCTGAATTTACAAAGAAGCAAAGCACCAAACCCCACCTCCCCCACCTTGTTTAAGATTTTAAAATGTATCCAGTCACTTTTTAACTGCATTTTGCATATTTTGGAAGACAATCTGAGTCAGAAATTTAAAAAAAAATTTTTTTTTGGTTTTCAATGAAATCTATACCAGCACCACATGAAACCAAGAAGCATATCTAATTTATCTTGGATTAAAGCATATCTAATACATCTGAAAGCACGGACATTATGCCCTTGGTGTGCTTTTATTATAATCTGTGACTCTGAAACAGACAGGAAAAGTACAATTAAAAAGGGCAGTTGAACAAGCCACCGAAGTCATTAAGTAGATTTTTTAAAGAACTGTCATCGAAAGTTACCTCTTGCAGTAAAAGGTGCTATACATTTTTTAGTACTACTATTTCATCAGTGACACAACACACAAATTATCCTACCGAAAGAACCACAAATCACTCCGGTAAACATACCTTTAAAAGATACACAGTTACACGGCGTGGAAACTGTTACAGGAGACAAAATGGCGGCTACAGGAAACCGAGTGGAAGGTTACAAAATTTCTAAGAGCAGAAGTGGTTTTGAAGTAATAAGTGAGAAAGAAAAAATAACCTAACCTCCTTAAGATAACCACGAGAACGAGCAAGAAAGTGGGGCTGTGCTGTGAGGGGAAGTGAGTACAGTGGAGGCTGCAGCTCTCTCACAAAGGAAGTGAAGACTCACTTCTGGTTTTATAAACTATCTCATTTAAGGCAGATTTAACCCACCGGGCACACGCCTCGCATTTAGTCCTCAAATAACATAACATATGTATACACACTCAACAACTGGCGTTAATATAAAAATGTAGGCAATCTTCAACTTGAAAGGGGGACTGTGTTTTAAAAATGAAGGTTTCTACTGTCTGATTCCACAGACATGAAGTTGCAGAGAAGGCAAAATTATGACGACAGAAGTGTATCAGTGATTGCCCAGGGCTGCTGGCTGAGGGCTGGGAGAGGAGACCCTCTGCAAAGGGGCATAACGGGGCTTTTTAGGGTAAAGAAACAGTTCTATATCTTGACTGAGTACAGGTTAACTATAAATTGGCCAAATTCCTCAAACACCTACAAATGAGTGAAATTTTATTGTATGTAAATTACACTTCCAAAAAAATTATTTAAAAAGCTTAAGGTTCATAACTTGGCTTTTCAGATTTGGGAATACATTTTTTTCCTAAAAAGCATGTTACAAATGGTTTTAAGTTTCCAGGCTAATCCTTCCCCTCCCCAAAATATGAATCATAATTTGGGTGAAATCAAATAGCCTGGAAGTCCACTGAGTCCAGAGACTTCAGAATCAGAGTCCCTGGAGACCCACTTTGTATTCCCAGCCCTAGTGGACGGAGGGAGAGAGGGGAATTGATGTCAAAAAGCAGTGCAGAGCCAGGAACTGGCGGTTGGTGATGTAAGGTAGCGGTGGGAAAATCTAAGACTCAGGAAGCAAAAGTATACGCTGGGCACTTCTGCCCTTGACCATTCTCTAAGCAAACCTGTAACTCATACTTACTAGTTGAAGAGAGGGGAAGCCAGAGGTACTTATGCTTTGTCGATGGTACTGGCCAAGGTTTGGTGGGAGGGTAAACTGTTTCCTTATTTCCGCAGAAGAATACCTTGGATTAAAACAGAAAAATCTAAATGAAGTGGTTATTTTAAAACATCATCACAATTATAGATACAATCTTTGATAGCATGTTATAAAACGTATTCCTGGGCTCCCCTGGTGGCGCAGTGGTTGAGAATCCGCCTGCCAATGCAGGGGACACGGGTTCAAGCCCTGGTCTGGGAAGATCCCACATGCCGCGGAGCGACTAGGCCCGTGAGCCACAACTACTGAGCCTGTGCATCTGGAGCCTGTGCTCCGCAACAAGAGAGGCCGCGATAGTGAGAGGCCCGCGCACCGTGATGAAGAGTGGCCCCCACTTGCCGCAACTAGAGAAAGCCCTCGCACAGAAACGAAGACCCAACCCAGCCAAAAATAAATAAATAAATAAATAATTAATTAAAAAACAAAAACAAAAAAAACCAACTTATTCCTTAGCCGGGTGACTGGCAGAACTGACTAAAATGTCCTCAGTGGCCTGTGGGTAGACACTAGAGCTTTTGGGTGATAATATACACTCTTGAGAAGTTCACAGAAGCCAGGACGCCTGCAGTTATGGCTCTTGCCCAATACTGGAAGGATGACAGCATGAGGAGGAAGAAGAGTTTGCAGCCCAAGGAAAAAATCCAGGGCACTTGGCTCTTTCTTCCCAGGACATTCAAAGGCATTTTCTCCCCATGAGGACATCTGGCCTCTGATGAGAGTCCTTTAAACCCCAAGCCACCATTTTGAACCAGTCACTCTCCTTTCAAGCAGTTGAGCCCTTATGGTCGCTGCCTGCTTTCACAGAAAACGCCAGTGACCTGTTATATGAACACTTCTACCTCCCCACAGGCACCTGGGATGCTACCTGGAATTCCAAGGACTGCATTTGTTCCAAACCACGCCTAGTGAGTGATCCTTTGAGTCAGCCGCAGTGACGCTGCTGAGCCCTCAGACAACATCCCTGTAGCCGGGAACCGAGCAGAGGAGAGTCGCTCTCCACTGTCTATGCACACCTGCTGGCAGGAGTGACCGACAAGTGATATCCCGGATTATGAGCAGGTTGACTTTTGTGCGCTCACTTGTTGGTCATTTGTTTGTAACTCAGAACACATTTTCTCATTAAGTCAGTCTTTGGTGTCTGGATTCTTAGCCTAGTTCACAAAAGTGTACTTAAACCACAATGAGGCCACTACAGAAAATAACTAGAAACTGGCATTATTGAGGATCAAATGAGACCCTATTTGAAACATGCTGCATGTCCAACAAAGAGATATACACATTTTTAAAATTATAACTTAAAATAAAATATTTAAATATTATAAATAAATCTTATTATATTTTCTCCATTATAAAGTATGCTAGGACAGAATTATTAATTTTTCTGCATGATGAGGTTTCTGACATGACCTGCTTGGCTCCCAATCTTAGTAATGTGGTGCATCCAGAGAGGCAGGAAACCTGTCCTGGCCACACCTGTGGCATCCATTCTCCCAGCCCAAGAGCACCTCAATTTCCTTTCAGGATTGGCACATTCATGTTGTACAGGTATAACCACAAATCAAAGGGATGGGCACATAACCCAACGTAAGACAATTCTCTCTCCTTCCCAGGATCCTGAATGATGAATGGATATAAGAATGGAAGAAAATGGCTGGAGCACATTCTTGTCAGCAGTGGCCCCTTACACTATGATGCAATGAGACGTGAAACCCCAGAGAAGTTACAGCAGCCCGTAGTAATTGTACTCCTTCATTTCCCGAAGTATTTTCTTTCTCTATTTTTTTAAAGTATGAGAAAATACTAGGATAAGGAGTAAGCAGTCTATTATCCATCAAGGAAATGCAAATCAAAAATCACAATGAGGGGGCTTCCCTGGTGGCGCAGTGGTTGAGAATCTGCCTGCTAATTCAGGGGACACGGGTTCGAGCCCTGGTCTGGGAAGATCCCACATGCCGCGGAGCAACTAGGCCCGTGAGCCACAACTACTGAGCCTGCGCGTCTGGAGCCTGTGCTCCGCAACAAGAGAGGCCGCGATAGTGAGAGGCCCGCGCACCGTGATGAAGAGTGGCCCCCGCTTGCTGCAACTAGAGAAAGCCCTCGCACAGAAACGAAGACCCAACACAGCCAAAAAAAAAAAAAAAAAAAAAATCACAATGAGATACCACTTCACAGCCACTAGGGTGGATAAACCAAAAAAAGATGGGCAGCAATGAGTATTGGTGAGGACATGAAGAAATTGAAGCAGTCATACATTGTTGGTGGGAATGTAAAATTGTGTACCTGCTTTGGAAAACAGTCTGGCGGTTCCTCAAAAAGGTAAACATAGAGCTCCCACATATCCCAGCAAACCCACTCCTAGGTTTATATCCAAGAAAAAGGAAAACATACTTCCACACAAAGCTTATACATAAATGCTCATAGCAGAATTATTTACGGTAGCCAAAATGTGGAAATAACCTAAATGTCCATCAACTGATGAATGGATAAACAAAATGTGGTATATCATACATGGACTATTATTCAGCAATAAAAAAGTGAAAGAAGTACTGATACATACCACAACATGGATGAACCTCGAAAACGTTACATTCAGTTGAAGAAGCTAAACCAAAAGACCACATATTGTATAATTCCTTACATGAAATGTCCAGAATAAGCAAATCTATAGAGTAATGGGACTGAGGTTTCTTTCAGGGGTAATGAAAATGTTCTAAGATTAATTGTGGTGATGGATGCACAACTCTGTGAATATACTAAAAAACATTGAATTGTGTATATGTGTGAATTGTGTGGTATCTGAATTATTTCTAAATAAAGCTGATAGATACAGATATAAATGTGTGCTGTGTGTGTGTGTGTGTGTGTGTGTGTGTGTGTGTGTGTGTGTGTGTGTATTCTACAAAGATAAGAGTGAAGGCAAGAATTTAGCATGACCAAGAATGGAGGAAAACTTGCAGATTTTGATCCCCAGTGCTCAATAGGCTCATTTTCATTACAAGTTTGGCAGTCACCATTTCTAAAAAAATCAACAGCCTAGACAACTATCCAAAACAAAAGGCCCATCTTGCATAAACCACATTGTATCTTGTTTCTGGCATCACAGGAACCCAAGCCAGCAGAGCAATCACTTATTTGCTTATTTCAGAAGGTGACCATAGTCACGAAGGGCAGAGACATCCAAGCAAAGGTCCTTTTCTGTGACTGAGCTGACTTTTCACAGATAAGACTGACTGCCCCTGTGATTTCTGCTTCCAGGTCTTCCCCCCAGGGCCTCTCAAATAATGAGTTTTAGTTTTCTGGCCATTCTCAAGCCTTTCCTGTCATAGACCAGAGGGGGTCTACCTGAATTGGGAATATCTGAAAACGTTCATGAAAGTGAACATGCCAACATGAAGTGGCGTCGTGAGAGAATCATAGAATGGCAGGAGGTACAGGTTCTTGTTTTCATTCTGAAGTAAAATTGGCTAACAAAGCTGCAATACTTTTTTCATCATGCCATCAGAATGTTCCTGCTCCCCAACCCTTCATAAACAGCTGGAGTTCCTGTTTCAATCCTTCACATAAGCTTCCTGATTCAGAGCTATATAACTCATCTTTTTCCCTGACATGTCAAGCCTGCCCCAAGCCTATTTCCTATCCCTACAGAATCAATCCTACAAAAGGCAATTAAACCTGTCCCTTCAAAACTGTCAAATAAGGAGATGAATTGTTTGTCCTTAAAATGAAAACACTGAATCATCACACGTGGAATGAATTGCTTTGTATTTTATTCACTTAAAGAATTTCAAAATAAAATAGCTCTGGAGGGGCCCTACGCACATTTAAACTAGCAAAAATAGGCTGGAATGATAAAATTACATGTTGGTCAAGCTGTGGGAAAACCCCTGTGGGGTTGTATATTGGTGTCGTGTCTTTGGAAAATAATACTGTAACATGTGACAAGAACTCTAAAACTGTCGTTACTCTTCCATGGGAATATACCCCATGGAATTCATACAGACAAAAATACAATTTGAACAAAAATGAACATAAGAACTCTGTATATGATAGCAAATAATTGAAAATAATCAATGCATTCAACATCAGGGAGAACACTAAGTACATAACAGCATAAAATACATGAAATATGATTTTACCATTTAAATATTTGTATGGAAATGTACATAAAGAAAGAAATTACAAATAAAAAGTAATATGAGGAACTGAATACAAATATTCAACAATATATGTATAAATAAATATACCAGAAGGTTCAGAAATCTTTCTGGTAGTTATATAGAGGGAGTTTAATAACTACCCCAATTCAGCTCTTTCTCCTATAAAGTTGCTTAAAGACATCATTTAAAAAAATAGTGTGTACCTATAAAGTGCCATGCAGGCATAGATGCACTACTGGGGATTTTTAAAAATTATGTAAACATCAGCTATTAAATTTACTGATATGGAACACAAATAAGAGAACCCAACCAGGGAAAGAGCTCCTATAGGTGTGGTGTCCATGCAGGTATTACATGGGGGTTTATTTCCTCTGCCTTTGAGTCTCAGATCAAATTCAACATGTCTAAGGTAATTTTCATGATGCTAGATTTATATCATATTTCCCTGATGAGCTAAGATAGCCTTCTTCTAATAACTTGAAATGCTTTATAAATATTATCTTCTTTATTTCTGCAAATGTCGATACCCCTACTCTGGGGTCAGAATGGTAGAATGGGGTAGGTAACAAAGCTCTATGTTTTTATTCAGATGGACAGATTGTTGTGATATATACAGTTGGAACTAAGTATCAGTGGAATTAATAATTGGGCAGAGCTTGCTAAGTGTGGCCTATGGACCATTTGCATTAAATCATCAGCTGCTTAGTAAAAAGGCAGATTCTTAGACCCTGCCCCACTCTTGTGGTGTGGCCTCGAAAAAATGCATTTTTAACCAGCACCTCCAGGTGATTTTTATGTCCAAGAAAGCATAAGATTCACTGATGGAGCAAGTCTATGAGAGAGTGGTTGGTTGATTCATTCATTCATAAAAACACTGAGGGCACACACAGTGCCAGACTCTCTGCCAAGTGCTAGGGACTGAAGTCCAAGAAGACACTGCTGCTGCTCCTGGAAGTTCAGTCCAGTAGGTGGGAGGGCGGAGGGCAGATGGATAATTGAATAATTATAATACAATATGATAAGCATGTATTATACACAGGAATGTGCACAGTGCCTTGTGAGCAAAGAGGAGGGAGTTACTAACTCAGTCTCGGAATGCTTAGGAGGCTTCCAGGAAAAGGGGAATTTGGAACCATATTTTGGAAAAAAAAAAAAAAAATCAGTAGGAACAGGTCTGATTGGAAAAAAAAAAATGCATTTCAGGCATTTTTTTTTAACCATTTCATGACATCTAGACATTAGGTTTCTATACTCCTACTTCAAGTATTTTAACCCTGCATTTTAACAGGGCAGTATTTGGGCTGTCCTGTTTCTTTACAACAGACATAGCTAGAAGAGCAAAGAAAAAGAGTGTGAACTCAGTGACTTGGTCCTGAGCTTTGCCATTTGCCAGCTGTTTTGAATTCAAGTACATCAGTTAACCAAGCTGGGTTTTACTTTCATTACATGTAAAATGAAGGGGCTGGGCTATACGATCTCCTGGGCACCTTTCCAGCTCTAACTGGCAAAGATGCTTAAGCCTCTCCAAGGGGAACAATCGGCACTGTCATCTACACCAGCAGCTCTGCTAGGAAACCGAACAGCCCCAGAAGGCTTCTCTCTGGCTTTCATCCCTAAAAGAAAATTCTTTCACACTGTATGCTGGTATGGCCAGCAGCCAAAATGGTTGGGAGGATTTTAAAACTGATTCAAGAAAAAAACCTTGTCTATAAGTGTTTAAAGAGGTTTAGGGTTTTCCTGAATCTGACATGTTTTAAACAATAGTGAAAGGAGTGAAATAAAGAAAAGCAAACATATAATTCACTCTTAGTTTATATATAGTTACTCTTAGTAACTAACAACTGACTATAAAACACTCAACAACTACAAAGTGTAAAGTACACAGCTGGTAATAAATAATAATTAGAGACATTTGTGGGTGGCATATATATGGATGTAGCCACAAGCACACTGTATAATTAAACCTTGCCAAAGAGGCACTGCTCAGAACTAGAAATGATTTACACCAAGTAAATGGTGAAAGAATGTTACCCCCCAAACTTCCTGAATTATAAGTTTAGGGCAGTGCTGTATAAAAACCATAATAAAGCTTTTAAAATGTGCTGTATGTATGTAGAAAAACTAGCTCTGAATGATGTAAATAACACAGGGTTGGATCACAGTTTGGGGCATGGATAACGTCTGAAAACACAGAGCTGGCTCAAGAGTGAGTAGTTCCTGGAGTTGACCATATACAAATGATCTCAGGCTTTTTCTGAGATGCATCCTCAGATACTTTTAGTGAAGTACATCTTTAAATTTAAAAGGCTACAAAATGAATTTCTGTGGCAAAATCTATATGTATATAATATATAATGTTATATAATATATATTATACAGCTATAGATATATTATATATCATATTATATATGTATTAATAATATACATTATTTATATATCTATAAATAATATTATATACTATTTATATATCTATATCTATCTCCATCCTTGCATATACATACATGCATACTTTTTTGTTTTAATTTAATTTAATTTAATTAATACTAATTAGTTTTAATTTCACTAATTTTTTTAAAAAAATTTATTTATTTATGGCTGTGTTGGGTCTTCGTTTCTGTGTGAGGGCTTTCTCCAGTTGTGGCAAGCAGGGGCCACTCTTCATCGTGGTGCGCGGGCCTCTCACTTTCACAGCCTCTCTCATTGCGGAGCACAGGCTCCAGACACGCAGGCTCAGTAATTATGGCTCACAGGCCCAGTTGCTCCACGGCATGTGGGATCTTCCCAGACCAGGGCTCGAACCTGTGTCCCCTGCATTGGCAGGCTGACTCTCAACCACTGTGCCACCAGGGAAGCCCCATGCATACATTTTGAGCAATGAATTCCTCAGAAGTTCATCATGCTGAGGTTTCAAAATAAATATTTCAAGTTTTAGAGTTCCTCATATTTTCCATCTCTTCTCATAAACAGACATGCCATAAATGTACAACTTCTGTAAAGATGATTCAACAGGTGGAAACATGACTACAAACAGAAGTTTGCCCCTATTAACAAGCTGTGGAACTTGTTTCTCCCTCACAGGGGAGTCCCAGATCCCTTTCACTTGGAAAATTCCTCTGCATACAGAAGAATATTTAATAGATGACTGCAGTGTTTGAGGATTCCTGCAGCAAGCCTAGAGAAGAAGGATTACTCAGTGTCTTCAGTGATTCTCTAAGGGATCTCCTTCTCCCAGCCCCCAGATATCGCCTTGTAAGTTAGTTTTTCTCCTGCCATTATCACCACCTACTAGTGAGGCAGCATAATCACCTAAAAGAACACCTATAAATACTGAGTGCTTTTTATTTGTAACTGGTTGTTAAAAAGGGGTTCTCCAGAAAAATGTGTTGAGACATAAAGAAACAGATCTAACATATGTAAACTGAAGTCCCGAAAGAAGAAGAGAGACATAACAGGAGCAGAAGTAACATTTAAAGAAAACTTGCTGACAAAAATAACCAAGACGTACGTTTGTAAAGCTCTAGTAGTTGTGGTGCATGGGCTCACTAGTTGTGGCTCGCGGGCTCAGTAGTTTGGCTCGCAGGCTCTAGAGTGCAGGCTCAGTAGTTGTGGTGCATGGGTTTAGTTGCCCTGCGGCATGTGGGATCCTCCCAGACCAGGGCTCGAACCCGTGTCTCCTGCATTGGCAGGTGGATTCTTTAATGACTGTGCCACCAGGGAAGTCCCCCAAAGAGAAATTTTAATGCTCTGAAAAAACATTTGGGGAAAAGACACACTACCTTGGAAGTGGAACAGTAAGAGTAATAACTGAATTCTCAACTGAAAAAGTAAAGTCCAAAACCAATGCAATGTCAATCTTTAAAGTCTTGAAAGAAAACAACTACCAATATAGAATTTTCTACCCAGTGAAAATATCCTTCATAAATAAAGGATAAAGATTTCATCAGAAAAACAAAAACTGAGAGAATTTATTACCAACAGAGCCAGAGCTAAAAGAAATAGTAAAGAGAGTTCTTCAGGCAGAAGGAAAGTGATCCCAGTTGGAAGCACAGAAGTGCTGAAAGCAATGAAGTGCATCAAAAGGGTAAATATGTGAGTAAATCTAAATGATAATGACTGTAAAAAATAATGATAATAACATGGAATTTAAAATATACATAAAATTAAAATATACATCAACGATTATATAAAAGGTGGGAGGGGTAAATGGAGTTCATATATTCTAAAGTTCCCGCATTGTCTATGAAATGATAAAAAACACTAATATTAGAATTTTATTAAGTCAAGTATGTATTGTAACCTCTATGGAAACAAGAGACAGATTGAAAAAATAGAAAAAAAAAAAAGTAGAAGAGTACATTTAAACTCAAATAAAGACTTGAACATAGGACCTGAAACCATAAAAGTCCTGAAGAAAACATAGGTAATAAGCTCCTGGACATAGGTCTTGGTGATGATTTTTTTAATCTGACTCCAAAAGCCTAAGCAACAAAAGCAAAAATAAACAAGTGGGACTACATCAAACCAAAAAGCTTTTGAAAAGTAAAGGAAACTGTCAACAAAATGAAAAGGCAACCTGATGAATGGAAGAAAATATTTGCGAATCATATATCTGAAAAGGGGCTAATATCCAAAAATATATAAAGAACTCATACAACTCAACAGCAAAAAAACCCAAATAATCTGATTTTAAAATGGGCAGAAGATCTGAATAGACATTTTCCCAAAAAAAGAAAGGTACATGAAAAGATGCTCAACATCCTTAGTCATCAGGGAAATGCATATCAAAACCACAATGAGATAGCACCTCACATCTGTTAGAATGGCTGTTATCAAAAAGACAACAAATAACAAGTGTTGTCATGGATGTGGAGAAAAGAGAACCCTCGTGCACTGTTGGTAAGAATTCGTGCAGCCACTATGGAAAGCAATATGGAGTTTCCTCAAAAAATTATGAATAGAGCTGCCATATGACCCAGCAATTCCACTTCTGGATATTTATCCAAAGAAAATGAAAACACTACTTCAAAAGGATATATGCAACCCCATTTTCACCACAGCACTATTTACAATAGCCAAGATATGGAAACAACCTAAGTGCCTATCAACGACTGAATGGATAAAGCAATTATACAGATACCCAGAACTGCACCCTGAAAGCATATCAGATATTCTTTATTCAGGTGAGAAAACTGAAATTCAGAATTATTTACCAACTATCCTAAGTCACACAGCCTTGTGGCTGACAGGGTCTTGGTGCTCCGGCCTGGTGTCAGGCCTGAGCCTCTGAGGTGGGAGAGCTAAGTTCAGGGCATTGGACCACCAGAGACCTCCCAGCCCCACGTAATATCAATCAGCGTGAGCTCTCCCAGAGATCTCCATCTCAATGCTAAGACCCAGCTCCACCTAACAGCCTGCAAGCTCCAGTGCTGGACACCCCATGCCAAACAAAGAGCAAGACAGGAACACAGCTACACCCATTAGCAGAGAGGCTGCCTAAAATTATACTAAGTTCACAGACACCCCAAAACACACCACCGGATGCAGTCCTGCCCACCAGAAAGTCAAGATCCAGCCCAAACCAGCAGAACACAGGCACCGGTCCCCTCCACCAGAAAGCCTACCCAAGACACTGAACAAACCTCACCCACTGGGAGCAGACACCAAAAACAACAGGAACTACGAACCTACAGCCTGCGAAAAGGAGACCCCAAACACAGTAAGTTAAACAAAATGAGAAAACAGAGAAATATGCAGCAGATGAAGGAGGAAGGTAAAAACCCACCAGACCAAACAAATGAAGAGGAAATAGGCCGTCTACTTGAAAAACAATTCAGAGTAATGATAGTAAAGATGATCCAAAATCTTGGAAATAGAATGGAGAAATTACAAGAAACGTTTAACAAGGACCTAGAAGAACTAAAGAGCAAACAAACAGAGATGAACAACACAATAAATGAAATTAAAAATTCTCTAGAAGGAATCAATAGCAGAATAACTGAGGCAGAAGAACGGATAAATGACCTGGAAAATAAAATAGTGGAAATGACTACCACAGAGGAGAATAAAGAAAAAAGAATGAAAAGAACTGAGGACAGTCTCAGAGACCTCTGGGACAACATTAAACGTACCAACATTCGAATTATAGGGGTCCCAGAGGAAGAGAAAAAGAAAGGGTCTGAGAAAATATTTGAAAAGATTATAGTTGAAAACTTCCCTAACATGGGAAAGGAAATAGTCAATCAAGTCCAGGAAGTGCAGAGAGTCCCATACAGGAAAAATCCAAGAAGAAACACACCAAGACACATATTAATCAAACTATCAAAAATTAAATACAAAGAAAAAATATTAAAAGCAGCAAGGGAAAAGCGACAAATAACATACAAGGGAATCCCCATAAGGTTAACAGCTGATCTCTCAGCAGAAACCCTGCAAGCCAGAAGGGAGTGGCAAGACATATTTAAAGTGATGAAAGGGAAAAACCTACAACCAAGATTGCTCTACCCAGCAAGAATCTCGTTCAGATTCGATGGAGATATTAAAACCTTTACAGGAAAGCAAAAGTTAAGAGAATTCAGCACCACCAAACCAGCTTTACAACAAATGCTAAAGGAACTCTTCTAGGCAGGAAACACAAGAGAAGGAAAAGGCCTACAAAAACAAACCCAAAACAATTAAGAAAATGGTAATAGGAACATACATATCTATAATTACCTTAAATATAAATGGATTAAATGCTCCAACCAAAAGACATAGACTGCCTGAATGGATACAAAAACAAGACCCGTATATATGCTGTCTATAAGAGATCCACTTCAGACCTAGGGATACATACAGACTGAAAGTGAGGGGATGGAAAAAGATATTCCATGCAAATGAAATCAAAAGAAAGCTGGAGTAGCAATCCTCATATCAGACAAAAGAGACTTTAAAATAAAGACTATTACAAGAGACAAAGAAGGACACTACATAATAATCAAGGGATCAATCCAAGAAGAAGATATAACAATTGTAAATATAGATGCACCCAACATAGGAGCTCCTCAATACTTAAGGCAAATGCTAACAGCCATAAAAGGGGAAATGGACAGTAACACAATCATAGTAGGGGACTTCTACACCCCAATTTCACCAATGGACAGATCATCCAAAATGAAACTAAATAAGGAAACAAAGCTTTAAATGATACAATAAAGTCCATTAAGATGGACTTAATTGATATTTATAGGACATTCCATCCAAAAACAACAGAATACACCTTCTTCTCAAGTGCTCATGGAACACTCTCCAGGATAGATCATATCTTGGGTTACAAATCAGGTCTTGGTAAATTTAAGAAAATTGAAGTCATGTCAAGTACCTTTTCCAACCACAATGCTATGAGACTAGGTATCAATTACAGGAAAAAAACTGTAAAAAATACAAATACATGGAGGCTAAACAATATGCTACTAAATAACCAAGAGATCACTGAAGAAATCAAAGAGGAAATCAAAAAATACCTAGAAACAAATGACAATGAAAACATGACGGCCCAAAACCTATCAGATGCAGCAAAAGCAGTTCTAAGAGGGAAGTTTATAGCAATACATCCTACCTCAAGAAACAAGAAAAATCTCAAATAAACAACTTAACCCTACACCTAAAGCAATTAGAGAAAGAAGAACAAAAAAACCCCCAAAGTTAGCAGAAGAAAAGAAATCATAAAGATCAGATCAGAAATAAATGAAAAAGAAATGAAGGAAATGATAACAAAGAATAATAAAACTAAAATTTGGTTCTTTGAGAAGATAAACAAAATTGACAAACCATTAGCCAGACTCATCAAGAAAAAAGGGAGAAGACTCAAATCAACAAAATTAGAAATGAAAAAGGAGATGTAACAACTGACACTGCAGAAATACAAAGGATCATGAGAGTTTACTACAAGCAACTCTATGCCAATAAAATGGACAACCTGGAAGAAATGGAAAAACTCTTAGAAAAGCACAACCGTCTGAGACTGAACCAGGAAAAAATAGAAAATATGAGCAGACCAATCACAAGCACTGAAATTGAAACTGTGATTAAAAATCTTCCAACAAACAAAAACCCAGGACCAGATGGCTTCACAGGCAAATTCTACCAAACATTTAGAGAAGAGCTAACACCTATCCTTCTCAAACTCTTTCAAAATATAGCAGAGGGAGGAACACTCCCAAACTCATTCTACAAGGCCACCATCACCCTGATACCAAAACCAGACAAAGATGTCACAAAAAAAGAAAACTACAGGCCAATATCACTGATGAACATAGATGCAAAAATTCTCAACAAAATACTAGCAAACAGAATCCAACAGCACATTAAAAGGATCATACACCATGATCAAATGGGGTTTATCCCAGGCATACAAGGATTCTTCAATATATGCAAAGCAATCAATGTGATAATGCCATATTAACAAATTGAAGGATAAAGACCATATGATAATCTCAGTACACGCAGAAAAATCTTTCGACAAAATTCAACACCCATTTACGATAAAAACTCTCCAGAAAGTGGGCATAGAGGGAACCTACCTCAACATAATAAAGGCCATATATGACAAACCCACAGCCAACATCCTTCTCAATGGTGAAAAACTGAAACCATTTCCTCTAAGATCAGGAACAAGACAAGGGTGCCCACTCTCACCACTATTAATCAACGTAGTTTTGGATGTTTTAGCCATGGCAATCAGAGAAGAAAAAGAAATAAAAGGAATCCAAATTGGAAAAGAAGAAGTAAAACTGTCACTGTTTGCAGATGACATGATACTATACATAGAGAATCCTAAAGATGCTACCAGAAAACTACTAGAGCTAATCAATGAATCTGGTAAAGTAGCAGGATACTAAATTAATGTACATAAATCTCTTGCATTCCTATACACTAACGACTAAAAATCTGAAAGGGAAATTAAGAAAACACTCCCATTTACCACTGCAACAAAAAGAATAAAATACTTAGGAATAAACCTACCTAAGGAGACAAAAGACCTGTATGCAGAAAACTATAAGACACTGATGAAAGAAATTAAAGATGATACAAACAGATGGAGAGATATACCATGTTATTGGACTGGAAGAATCAACGTTGTGAAAATGACTCTACTACCCAAAGCAATCCACAGATTCAGTGCAATCCCTATCAAACTACCAATGGCATTTTTCACAGAACTAGAACAAAAAATTTCACAATTTGTATGGAAACACAAAAGACCCTGAATAGCCAGAGCAATCTTGAGAAAGAAAAACGGAGCCAGAGGAATCAGGCTCCCTGACTTCAGACTATACTACAAAGCTACACTAATCAAGACAGTATGGTACTGGCACAAAAACAGAAATATCAATCAAAGGAACAGGATAGAAAGCCCAGAGATAAACCCATGCACATATGGTCATGTTATCTTTGATAAAAGAGGCAAGAATATACAATGGAGAAAAGACAGTCTCTTCAATAAGTGGTGCTGGGAAAACTGGACAGCTTCATGTAAAAGAATGAAATTAGAACAATCCCTAACACCATACACAAAATTCAACTCAAAATGGATTAAAGACCTAAATGTAAGGCCAGACACTATAAAACTCTTAGAGGAAAACACAAGCAGAATACTCTATGACATAAATCACAGCAAGATCCTTTTTGACCCACCTCCTAGAGTAATGGAAATAAAAACAAAACTAAACAAATGGGACCTAATGAAACTTAAAAGCTTTTGCACAGCAAAGGAAACCATAAACAAGATGAAAAGACAAACCCAGGATGGGAGAAAATATTTGCAAATGAAACAGGTGACAAAGGATTAATCTCCATAATATACAAGCAGCTCATGCAGCTCAATATCAAACAAACAAACAACCAATCCAGAAATGGGCAGAAGACCTAAATAAACATTTCTCCAAAGAAGATATACAGATTGCCAACAAACACATGAAAGGATGCTCAACATCACTAGTCATTAGAGAAATGCAAATCAAAACTACAATGAGGTATCACCTCACACCAGTCAGAATGGCCATCATCAAAAAATCTACAAACAATAAATGCTGGAGAGGGTGTGGAGAAAAGGGAACCCTCTTACACTGTTGGTGGGAATGTAAATTGACACAGCCACTATGGAGAACAGTATGGAGGTTCCTTAAAAAACTAAAAATAGAACTACCATATGACCCAGCAATCCCACTACTGGGCATATACCCTGAGAAAACCATAATTCAAAAAGATACATGTACCACAATGTTCAATGCAGCACTATTAACAATAGTCAGGAAATGGAAGCAACCTAAGTGTCCATCAACAGATGAATGGATAAAGAAGATGTGGCACTTATATACAATGGAATATTACTCAGCCATAAAAAGAAATGAAATTGAGTTATTTGTAATGAGGTGGATGGAGTTAGAGTCTGTCATACAGAGTGAAGTAAGTCAGAAAGAGAAAAACAAATACCGTATGCTAACACATATATATGGAATCAAAAAAAAAAAAGGTTCTCATGAACCTAGGGGCAGGACAGGAATAAAGATGTAGACATAGGTAATGGACTTGAGGACATGAGGAGAGGGAAGGGTAAGCTGGGACGAAGTGAGAGAGTGGCACTGACATATATACATTACCAAATGTAAAACAGATAGCTAGTGGGAAGCAGCTGCATAGCACAGGGAGATCAGCTCGGTGCTCTGTGACCACCTAGAGGGGTGGGATAGGGAGGATGGGAGGTAGACACAAGAGGGAGAGGATATGGGGATATATGTATACACACAGCTGATTCACTTTGTTATACAGCAGAAACTAACAACATTGTGAAGCAATTATACTGCAATAAAGATGTTTTTTAAAAAAGAAATTATACACACACACAGAGGAATATTATTCAGCCATAAAAAAGAATGAAATCTTGCCATTTGCAACAACATGGATAGATTTCAAGGGCATCATGCTAGATGAAATAAGTCAGAAAGAAAGAGAAGCAAAGACCACAGGATCTCCCTTATATGTAGAATCTAAAACAAACAAAACAACCAAGTTCATAGATACAGAGAACAGATTAGTGGTGCCAGTGGTGGGTGTGGGATGAAAGAAATGGGTGAAGGGGGTCAAACAGTTAAAGAAATAGGACATCATACCCAGTTACAAAGTATAGCAATGTTGTTAGGTCAGTGCCAGTTGATTTGCATAAGTATAAACCTTTCTGTTTTTAACGGAAATGGACATCTACTTCAGAATTTTACCTGGGATTCATCTTGCTCATTTCTGAAAACCAGGAAAGAAACTGAAAAGTGTAATGATTTATAACATACTGAGACTTTTATGTATAATGATCTCACTTACTCCTCAAAATAACCTAGGGAAATAGGTAGATAAGCTTTATTACCCTCATATTTGAGATAAGTTATCTAAGTTTTAGGAAGGAAAAGCCTCAAGAAAAAGAAAATAATTCAAACATATCAGTGATTACATTAAATATAACTAGGTTAAATTCTCCAATTAAAAGACAAACACCATCAGATTACATTAAAAAAAAACTATACGCTACAGATCGGGAGAAAACTCTAATTAGAAAAGATACATGCACCACAATGTTCATTGCAGCACTATTTACAATAGCCAAGACATGGAAGCAACCTAAGTGTCCACTGACAGATGAATGGATAAAGAAGATGTGGTACATATATACAATGGAATATTACTCAGCCATAAAAAAGAATGAAATAATGCCATTTGCAGCAACATGGATAGACATAGAGATCATCATACTAAGTGAAGTACTCCAGACAGAGAAAGGCAAATGTATGATATCACTTACATGTGGAATCTAAAATATGATACAAATTAACTTATTTACAAAACAGAAACAGACTCACAGACATAGAAAGCAGATTTATGTTTACCAAAGGGGAAAGGGAGTTGGGGAGGGATAAATTAGGAGTTTTGGATTAGCAGATACAAACTACTATATATAAACTAGACAGACAACAGTATATAAACTGAATCACTTTGCTGTACACCAGAAACTAACACAACATTGTAAATCAACTATATGCCAATTAAAAAAAAACTATATGCTTAACTATATACTTAACAAGAGTCATACTTTATTTTTTAACAGATTTATTGAGGTATATTTGACATGCAATATACTGCACATATTTAAGGTGTACTATTTATAAGTTTAATGTAGATATACACCCATGAAACTATCACTGCAATCACAGTTTCCTCATGCTTCTTCTTAATCTTTCCCACTCCCTCCCCCTAGGTAATCTATTTGCATTTGGTCACCATAGATTAGTTTGCATTTTCTAGAATTTTATATAAATGGAATCAGACAATATATCTCTTTTTTGTCTGGCTTCTTTCACCCAGCATAATTATTTTAAGATCCATCTATGCTGTAGTGTATATCAGTAGTTCGTTCCCTTTCATTACAGAGGAGTATTTCATTGCATAACTATACCAAAATTTGTTTATCCATTCACCTGTTGATGCACATTTGAGTTATTTCCAGGTTTTGGCTATTACAAATAAAGCTGCTATGAACATTCATGTGTAAGTTTTTATATGGACATAGTCTTTCATTTCTCTTGGCTAAATGCCTAGATGAACTGTTTATAAAGTAGTGGGAAAAAGTTATGTGAAAATAGCCAAGAGAAAGCTTGTGTAGCTATAGTAATACCAGACAAAAAGGACTTTAAGGCAGACACATGACTATAAAGGTGACATTTCCTAAATGTTCAAGGATCAATTCACCAGAAAGATATAGCAATTATAAATATGTATGTACCAAGTAATAAAGGCTCAAAATGTATAAAACAAGAACTGTAGAAGTAAGAGGAGAAATATCAAATCCACAATTATAGTGAAAGATTTTAACATACCTCATTCAGTAAGCAATAGAACATGTAGATTTAAAAAAATTAGAGATATATAGGATCTGAACATGATAAACTTGATCTAATTGACTTATATAGAAAACACAACATCTTATGACAAAGTACACATTCTTTTTGTGAACAGTGAACCATTTACCAAAATTGACCACATACTGGGCCATAAAGCAAATCTCAACAAATTTCAAAGGTCAGAAATCATATAGAGCAGGTAGTCTGACACCAGAGTGGAATTAAACTAGAAATCAATGAAAACAAACTAGCTTTCTAAATATTTGCTTATTTTTGCCAATGGCATAACATTAAGCATCATCTCCTTTATGTTTCTGCACATAGGCTGAGTAAATGGATTTTTCAAAACTGATTAAAAACTAAAAAGAAAAAAAAGAGAGAAAAATTATATATAATACCTAGACATAGCAATAGTTATAAACTATTCTATTTTTATTTTGAGTATGTAATATTTTTGTATTTTTAAATATAAAAAATATTTAAAAAGAACACTGTAAAATGTCTCCCTCATAATTTTGTCTGCCAATTATGCAGGTGCCCTCCCCATAGACAATCCACATAACAGTTTCTTGTGTACCTTTTGTACATATAGAGTATACACACAAATACATGTATATATTCTTTCCTCCATTTTCTTTACACAAATGAGAACATAATACTTGAGATTCATCTATGTTGTAGTGTGGACCAATAGTTCATTCTTTTTTTTATGGAGTATCACATTGTGTATGGATATACCACAATCTGTTTATCCATTCATGGTTTATCCATTCATACCACAATCTGTTTATCCCGTCCACAATCTGTTTATCCATCATCTGTTTATCATCCACTGGTGATCTGCATTTGCCTTTTTTCACTTAATAGGTAAGAACATAAGAATGCCTCATTCTTTCTACAGTTGCATATGTATTCTATTATATAGATTGGCAATAATTTCTCAACTAGTCTCTTTTACATATTTTTGTTGTTTCCAATTTTTTAAATTGAGGTATAATTGACATATAAAATTACATTAGTTTCGGGTATACGCATAATGATTCAGTATTTGTATATATTGCAAAATGATCACCACAATAAGTCTAGTTAACACCTGTCACCATACGTAGTTACAAAAAAGTTTTTTCTTGTGATGAGAACTTTTAAGATCTACTCTCTTAGCAACTTTCAAATATGTAACAGCATTATTAACTATAGTCACCATACTGTACATTATATCCCCATGACTTATTTATTTTATAACTGGAAGTTTGTACTTTTGGACCCCCTTCACCAGTTTTGCTCACTCCCCACCCACTGCCTCTGACAATCACCAATCTGTTCTCTGTATCTATGGTTTGTTTTGTTTTGTTTAGATTGCGCATATAGGTGAGATCATATGGTATTTGTCTTTCTCTGACTTATTTCACTTAACATAATGCCCTCGAGACCTATCTATGTAGTCGCAAATGGCAACATTTAAAAATTTTTTGAGGGACTTCCATACTGTGTTCCAAATTGGCCACACCAATTTACATTCCTGTGTTGTTCCTATATTTTTGCCAACACAAATGACGTTCAGTAAATTGCACGTGTTAATTCATACGTTTATAATTATATCTGTGGAATATAGTCCTAGAAGTGGAGTTGCTGGGTCAAAGGGTTTGTGTGTTTCTCCTTCGTAGTATTTTACCAATTAATACTCTAGCCAGCAATATAAGAGAACGTACAGAATGGTTCCATCAAATTTAAGGAATTAATGAATGAATTGGCTATTCTGCCTATTGTTATCTGTAACTATCCTGTAGAGTCAAGATCTGTTTATGTGATAAACAAAACCAAGGTCTTCAATGAGGAGCTTTTTTGTCTTTTGTGGACAGGAAGCTGTCATCTAACAAAGTTAATCCCTTCGTTTACAGGGCAACTGTAAAACTCAGGACTATATAGTTGGTTACCTTCCATCAGGCTGAAGATTTGGTCTAGATATACTGAGTTTGTGGTCCCAAGGAAAAGGACTCCAAGTGGAGGTCAAGTTGGCAGCTGGATAATCAGGTTGGAGCAGAAATGATAGGTCAGGTTGCAGATGTACATTTGGCCAGGTTTGAGCTAGGGGCTGTTTTTCCAGTAGGAGTGAGAGATCTATACCTCTCCACCTATGGTTTCTCACCCGTCTCCCTAGCAACCCATCACCTAGATGGCTGTATGTGGTACCTGAAATGGTGTGGTCAGAATCTGTGGTCCTGGAGCGAAGCCACACAACCTAGCTAAAGAGCAACTGAACCAACCTCTCAGTTCAAGCACAAACAGTCATCCTTATGTTTTAGCTTTGAGTCCTCTTTGATGACTCTACTCTTTGAGAAAACCCAGGTAATAAGGGCTCTCAACAAGCTGTTCATAAAAGATCCTCAAAGCAGTGTCTGAACCATAGAAGAATTTATGGAATAAAATTTTGCCAAACTCATGAAATAAAAATAGATATGGTTCTAAATGTTGAGAAAAACTTCCCAATTATTAGGACTGTGGAAAGTTGACACAGCCTTTTAGTGAGAACAGAAAATCATGCCACTATTTATCAAGTGTTTGCATGATGCCTGGCCCTGTGCTGAGCACTGATGCGTACCATCCCACTGAATCCACACATCAACGCTCTAAACTGAATTTATCTTCGCAAATTTAACAAACGCAAAACTCAGGGCTGGAAATGTCTGGAGTCAGGATTTGAAACCAAGGCTATTTGACTGCAAAGACTGTGCTCATAATCACTATGATTATGTAAGCTCAAAAATGTATTTAAATTTAAGTGCACTATTAAAAAAATATACAGAAGAAAAGCCACTAGAAGGAAATACTATTTACAGTTGTGTTAGAGAGGCAGGATAATAAAGGTTTCCCCCCCCCCATTCTCTTTTCTTTTTCCAAAGTGTCTGTACTGTGGTTGCCATAATCTTACAACAAATCATGTACACACACACACATTTTTAACCTCCCATGTGTCAACTTACTGAGTAATGTAAATTCTTCTGCTGAGACACACAGGAATGAGCCTGAATATCTTAAGAGTCTCTTGAGGGCCCCCTTCACCATTATTATTTTGTTTCTAAGTCTCCTGCAATTTATAAATAAAACTGTGTTCTCAGTACACTTTGTTTAAGCCCTTGTATCCACTTCCTGATCTATCTGGATTCAATTAAACTCAACAAACCTTTTTGGGTGCCACTGGTTAAAAAAGCACCTCATTTCTCCACTCTGATCTGTGATTTATCTAAGTTATTTGCCCCAGTTCCTTCAGTAAGACCCTGAGAGCCCCCTGGCCTCTGCTACCCAAGGTAATTGCAGCTGTGAAGTTCAAATGCCTTTTACCATAAGATAAAATGGAGCGATTTTAACTCCCTCCATTTTTGTGAGTTTCCTACGTTAAGTGGAATTTAGTTTAATTTACTGAGGTGACTGAGAGAGAAAGTTTTGGTTTGCCCTTGAGCACGGCCTCAACCTGTGCTGGACAAATGGACTGTATGATTGGTTGTATCTTCTTGTGTGCCCTATATTGCAATGGTTCGCAAAGTGTGGTCCCCAGACCAAAAAAACATTCCCCTGGGAATTTGTTAGAGATGTAAATTCTTGGACCTCATCCCAGATCTACTGAATCCTAAACTCCGGGGTGGGGCCCAGCAATCTGTGTTTTAACAAGCCCTCCAGGTGATTCTGATGCACTCTCAGGTCTGAGAACCGCAGGTCTATTGAAGCAGACAAATCCCAGCACCACCTACCAGCCTTCCCTTGCCTTGTACTCATCCTCCCTCAGAATTTGGACTTTACCATCTGATCCCCCTTCCTCAGTCTAACTAACTCTGCCTAGCTAGTTAATTTGAAGATCAAGATTCTAACAGACATTCATTTAATGATGCTTAAATTCCTACATAGCCAGATTTAACTAAAACATGCCACTTTATACAAATTGTTAATGCACCCCAAAATAATCACCTTCCCCAGTCCCTTCTTCCCCAGTCCCAAACCATTTCCTCAAATTTATTTTAGATTGGAGGATGGGAACAGTGCTTCTTAAACCAAAGAAACTGCACCATTTCTAAGTTATTAAGCTATTAATAGTGAACTATTGTTTACTTTAGGAAAAAGCTCTGAATCGAGGGGCAGTGGAGACTAGAAGGGGGAATGTTTTGGAGAAAGAGCAAGGTGAGGAAAGATGCAGAATGAAGAGAATCTCTTAGTTGAGAAGAGTAGAAAGGAAAGATGAGATGTAAGCCCAGAAGTCCGACACTGATTTATTCTTTCAACAAATATTTATTGAGTACCTACCTGTTCAAGGTTCCACAGTGAGGGAAGCAGACAAAAGTCCCTGCCCTTAAGAAGCTGATATCTGAATGTGCAGTGATACCTGAGCTTCTGCACCATTAGTGGGTACCAAGCTTGCCCTGTTCAGTGATTTTTCAGCTCATGGGTTTCATGACAGTAGGTGTCTGAAGCAAGGGAATCTTTGGGTGCCTTCATGGGAGGGGAGGAGACGGCCAAAATGAGGGGAAATTGTTCAGAAAGGGAAGGTAACCAGTCTCATCTCAACTAAGCAAATTTAGCCACTCAGAAAGCAAAGGACGCTTCTAAATTTTATTTCTCTATAAGTTCCTAGTATCGTGTATATTCTATAAAGCCAAATCCATCCTCATGACATGTCTCCCATGGGATAAGTAATACCCCCATTTTACAGAAAAGGACACTGAAATAGAGAAGAATTGGGTGACTGGGTCAAGTTCTGATGCAGAGCCTGTTCTGACCTAAAAAGTCAAGTCTTCCTCTCCCAGGTTTTTTTTTTTTTTCTTCCTGAATGGGCATATTTACACTCACTTAGCTTTAGCAGTCATCCTCTTCCGGAAGCAAGGCCCAGCCTTCTGCCATCATTTTCCAGGAAACCACCATGCCCTCTATCAATTTGCAAATATTCTTTCCTGCTGGCCTCAGGCAGAAAGAGCCTCGTTCTTGTGTTCCATCCACTATTTGCCATAAAAATCCTGAGGCTGTATCCTTAATAAAATTTCTATGTAGTTAGAAAAATAAGTTTTTATTCATCCCTTACTAAAGTGTTGGTCATGTTAGTGTGATATATGCAGAAGTAAAAGTCCCTTAAATTACTTCCTAACTGGGGATATATGAATATGTATAGCTGATTCGCTTTGTTATAAAGCAGAAACTAACACACCATTGAAAGCAATTATACTCCAATAAAGATGTTAAAAAAAAAGTTATTACAAAAATAAATAAATAAATAAATAAATAAATATTCGTATTCACCCTCAAAAAAAAATTACTTCCTAATAACTGCGAGCATATTCTGTGCATTAAACAGCTACTTAAGATGACAGTTATTAGAGTACTTGCTTTGTCAAAATCGCAAAGCCTGAGTTATGCACCAAGAAGTATTTTAAGTCAAGAATACTGGCTAAAAACACTAGCTCATCTAATTTTGGGGGGAAGAGATTTCTTTTATTTTTTTTGGCCGCGCTACGCGGCATGCAGGATCTTAGTTCCCCAACCAGGAATCGTGGAGTCCTAACCACTGGACGGCCAGGGAATTCCCCGGAAGAGGTTTCTTATGTGGTATTTCCCCCATGTGCGATATTAGAACAATGATACTATACTTACTGTATAAAAGTATAGCAAAATTTATACTACTGGGTATATTCTTAATACTGAGAAATAAGAAGAGAATAGAGGACATGCATGGTACAGTTACATGAACTTTTTTAAAGAGACAAATGGCAAAAATAAGGATTGTATACAAAGAAATTTCTTTCTTCCTCCGTTAATTGATGATTCTTTCTTATTACTTGTCTTAAAATCAAAACAGTCCAAAGAGTCTCAAAATAATAAGGTTGACCTAAAGACATTCTGTTTAGACGCCTAGAAAATTATGCAAAATATTTATAATTGGGCACATATGTGACAATCTTTCCTTTTATGTATTGAGACTTTTTTCTTTTTCTTTTTTTAGAAAACTTTAATAAAAAATCTTCTGGTATTCAAGTTAATAACATAAAAACAAGGCTAACTTGACCAAACTGAACACCTCCTTTGTTGTCTCTGTCCTGGAATCCTTTTTCTTCCAGCTGTGAGCCTCAAACTTAAGTGTACATAAGAATCAGCTAGGAAACTGGTAAACAATGCAGGTGTCTGGGCCCCACCTCCAGAGATTCTGATTCATGAGTCTGAGTAACGCCAGAATCTGCACTTTCAACAGTCGCAGGGGTTCAGATGCTGTCCCTCTAGGCACACTTTGAGAACAAGATGGACTGCCTCATGACCTCAAAGCCAATGGAAAACCTGACAGAGAAACTTAGCTTGCTATTAGACCAACCACTAAATCTCAGGTAATAATACATACTTGGTGCTCACTCAGACAGAACTAGGAGGAGAATGTGTGTCTCTGTGGTCCAATCTGTAATTTCCCACTTCCTCCAGCAGGGGAATGATTTATCCACAAGGCAGTAAGGTCAAGGTTCCCAGGATAACCTAAGTAAATATTTTCCTCCTCACTCTATGTAAACAAGTTCAGGGCTTTAGATTACAAAAGTTAAGAAAGAGAAAAGAGAAAGGAGGAACGATGGAAAAGGAGGATTTTTTACAGGAAAAAAAATAACAGAAAGGTTATATGGCTCACGTAAGTGGGATGGACTGCAGTGTAAATGCTGCATAATTACAGGGTCTGCTTCAGAAGGCATGTGCTCAGCTAAGCCAGAATATTGGCCAGTAACCAAATAGTAAGAGTTGGGAATCATTCATTTTCTGGCCTCATATTTTCTGCAGAGTCCATGAGCATTTAAAAGGATGATCTTGCTCAGAAATCTCAATCCATACCAAGTGATGGCATGGAATTGCATGTCACAGTGAGATTCTTGATGACCAAATTCTTCTTCAGTCACCCCTATGTCTGCCAAGGATTTGCAAATTCTACTCTGGGTCTGGCTATTACATTAAGAAGTATCTTACTGTTGATGCCATCGTTCCTATTAAACTGCTCTCCTATGCAGTTCCCAGTGATTAAACACACAAGGAAAAGCATTTTCCTGAAAATAGTTTTATTTTTGAACTTCGACAAAGGAATAACTCTTAGCTTTAACTTCCTACAGTTCTAGAACACTTTGTGTTTTAGAAGTCTCTTGGGGGCTTCCCTGGTGGCGCAGTGGTTAAGCATCTGCCTGCCGATGCAGGGGACACGGGTTCGAGCCCTGGTCTGGGAAGATCCCACATGCCGCGGAGCAACTAAGCCCGTGTGCCACAACTACTGAGCCCGCATGCCACAACTACTGAAGCCCGCGTGCCTAGAGCCTGTACTCTGCAACAAGAGAAGCCACCGCAATGAGAAGCCCGTACACCGCAACAAAGAGTGGCCCCTGCTCGCCGCAACTAGAGAAAGCCCGTGCGCAGCAACGAAGACCCAACGCAGCCAAAAAAAAAGTCTCTTGCATTTGAACACATCTCAAAATCTTGGCCACACCCACCCTCTTTGCTCAAAGCATGAGTATGTATTTATAATTCCTGAAAGTGTTCAAATGCCTTTGTACTAGATGACTGCACAAAACATGGTAGGGGGGAAGTTACATGGAAGTTAACATGAATGAGATTTTGGAAACAAAATATCTAAAACAAGTTTCTGACATGAAGCCACTGCACCTAGCGGAGAGGCCACGTGATGGGCACAGAGCCAAAATCACACAGCCCATCCTGTAGCATCCCTTTTGGTCAAGGGCAAGGTGTTCCCACAAGAAGCCTGCTGAACATGTCTCCAGCTCTGCTAGTATCTTATTTTGGCACAACTTTTAGAGCCTTTCTAAGGCTCACCTTCCCTGCCCAAAGCCTCACTGCCTATAGGCACGACCAGTCAACAACACTCAGGGAGTTAAGGGACAAGTCAGCAAGCAGCGAGGTTAATCCACTGGCTAAAGCTAACAAGCCTTGCAAGCAGCAAAGCTGGGACGAGAACTCAGTTCTCTTAGTGCTCAAGAAAGTCAGCTGTGGTCTTTTTCTTCTTAAGAAAGTTGCTTTAAGGAGGCACAACGGGCATACATCAATGTGTTATGATTTAAAGGGGGCAAAAATACCTGACCAACCTTAACTTGCTGTACTTGTAATTTCCGCCACTTCTAAAGCATTATAGGAAGTGTTTCATTGGGTTGAATTGATTAGTCACTTGAGAGAATAATATATAAATGAAACCTACTATTATGTCAGGCCCCTATATTGGCTTAATCTATTTCCTCTACCCTCATACAGGGACACTGAGGAAATGGAGCCCAGACCATCCCATGGGGGCCTAGGGCAGGGGTCCCCAACCCCAGGGCCGTTAGGAACCGGGCTGGACAGCAGGAGTTGAGCAGCAGGTGAGCCAGCGAAGCTTCATCTGCCGCTCCCTAGCGCTCCCCATCACTCACATGACCACCTGAACTATCGCTCGCATTCCTGCCTGAACCATCTTCCCCCCTACCTCCCGGCTGCGGAAAAACTGTCTTCTAGGAAACCAGTCCCTGGTGCCAAAAAGGTTGGGGACCGCTGGCCTAGGGGACTGAGGAAGATAACGAGTCCCAAAAAGCAATGGTGGGACTGGGGGGTCCGGTCCTCTTCCAGGAGGGATGGAGAGTAAAGGTAAAAATCAGGTTTTCAAGGCTAGTCTCAGACTAATGCATTTTAAATCAAACCCTTGTCCCAGGGACAGAACAAAGCACACTGGGACACTCTAAGACCTTGGGGGCACTCTAGGATCAACTTTGTCCATTTTCCAGCTTTCCTTAGATTAGGAAATAACAAGGTAGTTTAAATGCATGTTGGCTAGGAATAAAAGTCAACGATAAGCCTTGCCCTAATTTTTGCAAGGAAGTCTACATAGGATTTTTTTTAACAAAAAATCGGATAAGAAATTTACCTTCCATATCCTCATGCTAACTTATATAGTAATCATTTTCTAACAAGTGATAACCTTGGATCAAATCCTGCTGCATCACCTATTAACTGTGTGATTTGGGGCAAATTAGTTGACCTTCTAAACATGGTGGTGTAGGCAGAGGTATGGAGACAAAGAGGAGGCCAAAAGCAGAAACTGTAAAGCAGTAGAAGCCATAGGTGAGCAGAAGCCATGAAATGAAAAGATGTCAATGGTTCTAGTAGAGGAGGAAGGAGGAGTGGATAAAGAAAAGAAGGAAAGAGGGATACCCTGAGTCCCAAATCTGTCAGGCTATAAGAAATGCCATTTGCAGGTTGTAGGAATTCAGCCCCTATTTGGCTCCATAGCTGGGTGCCTTGTGCAGTGAGTAACCTGAACAACCTTACATGGAGGCCCTGGGCCCGTAACTAGTAGTGGGAATTGGCACTAACCTTGGCAAACCTGAGATCACAGACCCATCTGGAGAAGTGAGGGACTACTTTGCTCCAGGCCATCATTGGAGTAACATGCCTAGTGTTACTGGAAATCTGAATTTTCATATGAAATCTACAGTTTGTAAGTATTGGCAAGAGGAAAAAAAAAAAAAAAAATTTCCCTTGGATCTGCTGACCTAATGTGCTAAGTAGTTTCCTGTTCTCCTTACTTTGTGTCGTATCCTTAAAATAATTCACTATTAACAGGTAACTTGGTCATTCACCATTACCAGAGGTAATTAGTATCCATAATCCTTGTAACCTAGAAAAGCCTACAATCGCTACAATTATAAGGCTAGCTCACACTTATTGAGGGCTTACTGTTTGACAGGAACTGCTTTAATTAGCCCACTTAATCCTCACAACAACCCTATGAGATGGGTATTATCTTCACCTTACAAATTAGAAAACTGAGGCCAACAAACGTTAAGAAACTTGCATAACATAATTGCTATAAGAGTTAAACTTCTGGCATTTTCCTGTTCCAGCAGCTTAGCAATGGAAAGCCCAGCATGTGAAAGCTTTCTGAAGAAGGGATATTAAACCTTACATCTGACTACTGAAGAGAACAGGTTTTAGCTTGTCATTGAGACTTTGAACCCAGCTCCAACATCATTAATCCTTCCACAGTAAGTAGTCTTGGAATACGTTCCAAATGTAATTCAAATACCCATATTAGCAATGGTAAAAGATTTAAGAGCAACTACTGAAGGTTGAGTTTTCATCAACTATGATTCTCTTTTTTTGTGTAGAGTTTTGTCTCTTCATGTTTCACCAAGGAACAAATCTCAAGGACATGAAAAGTGAAGCCCTTTGAAATCCAAAATCTGTTAATGCACTAAATATTTTGGAGGGATGTGGAATGGAGAAGGCAGAAAAGGTACCTGGAACAGAAATGTTATTCAAGATCTTTCCTCATCAATGATTCATATATGATCTTAACCAGCACTCTCCATCTCCCAACTCCTCACTACTTCCTAGAAACTTGCTCAACTCAGTTCCATCAGAAAAGAAAACCTTCCCTTCATCCTCAAGCTCCCTATCTCTCCCCTTCCCCTGACCACCCAGCCTCCCCTTCCGCCACCCCCTCCCATCCTTAATCCAGGGTTCCCAGGCTTCCGTGCAGAAGCTGCCCTTGATACACTGGGCAGCCACTGACCTCTTTCCGGTCCTGTTCTAACTTGACCTTTCTGTTGCATCACACACTGTTGACCTTCTCCATCCTTCATGAAACCCCCCCCCCCGGAATTATACACATACTACCAACTCTCCGAGCCAAATGTCCTTAATTTTTTAAATTGGTTTTCCTCCCCCTTTCTGTCCTTTAGATGTTGTTAATTCCCAACTGGTAGTACTTGAATAAATTTGGGATTGAGAAGAAAAGGATCAGCAGCTGGTCCAGGTAAGTAAATCTTATTCCTCAAATATGGGGAAGCATTAAATTGAAGAATCCCAGCAATGAAAACCCCAATGTTATGTGGTATTAGAGGGTCCTGTTGTGATGAGTCTATTGTGAATATTTTCTGCAGAGTAGATAGATTATACTAAATGGTCCTTTCTCGAAGGAAATCAGTTAATTGTTTCATTCCTTCAAGAGCCAATGTCAAAGTTGTTGAGCTCAAAATTGTCCAGTTTGATCATTTGGCCCACATGGAAAATTTTTCCCTAAAGAATGCAGAAAGGAATCTCTATAAAGCAATCAATTTCTCCTCTTTTGCCCAACTGAAAGCAGTAGAGCATGAGTCTTGACTGTTTCCTGTCAGTTTAATAATAAACAACCCAGCCCTCTCTTGCCCTCTCATCTTGAACCGCACATGCTCCTAAAGATATGGTAAATGCTTGTGTCAGGACATAATGACAACTTAAAAGATCCTTAGTGTGTGGAATACAGTCAGGAAGATCAGATGGTCACAAGCTGTGGCTCCTCCTTACAAAACCCATGTTCTAAAATAAGAGAGAGGGCCTTTGGGCCAATGGCAACTTTATCAAGCTTTCAGGGTGTTATGAATTGTTTTGATGCTATAATTAAAAGTAATAGAATATACTTAGAAAGGCCAAAAATGGCATGGCAGATGTGATACACTCTAACCAGCCAGGAACAGAGAAGAAATGTTTGATGTTATATATTGTTTTTGAAGGGACGTTTATTGAGGCTGTCAGATTGGTGCTGACAGTATATAAAACATCACTGACTGCTCTTTTTTCATTTACCTGCGTGGAGAAATAGACGGCAGTCAGAGGCAGGCTAAGACTTGGATGGTGACTTATCTTTGTACTGCTTTAAAGAGGCTACTGTCGGAGAGTAAAACTCAGCGTGACAAATTTGGGATGTGAATACTCTGGTGTAGGCAGTTCTATCCCCAAAAGTCATGCCATAGGGCTATTTCTGGACATGAAAGCTTGCCATTTCCTGGCACTGGCCCAAGATCCTGGGCAACTTCCCAGCAGTCCTTTGCCTCCACCTTCACCCCATCCTGTGAGGTCCCAGGTAAGGGAAGTGTATACAGCAGTGACAACAGTTACAAACACAACCAGGTACAAAGAGAGAAATGAGAAGATGGGGCATTGGGTCCAACCTGGGAAGGCATGACCTCCCTGCTACCTGCCTAGAGTGGAGGTATAAACTGCATTCAGCTCTGCCCTCACCTCATTCTGTCCTTTAGAATGAAGTAACAGTATCAGGCCACAAAAGCCCATCCATAAGATTATGATGTTTCTGGAAAGTCCCATTTTCCAGAGTTAGTTCTGCTTCCCCAGGCAGTGACCCTGAATTTGTTAATAACTTTATCTCAGTAAAAATGCAACTAACTGGGCTTCCCTGGTGGCGCGGTGGTTGAGAATCTGCCTGCCAATGCAGGGGACACGGGTTCGAGCCCTGGTCTGGGAAGATCCCACATGCCACGGAGCAACTGGGCCCGTGAGCCACAATTACTGAGCCTGCGCGTCTGGAGCCTGTGCTCCGCAACAAGAGAGGCCGCGATAGTGAGAGGCCCACGCACCGCGATGAAGAGTGGCCCCCACTCGCCGTAACTAGAGAAAGCCCTCGCACAGAAACGAAGACCCAACACAGCCAAAAATAAATAAATAAATAAATAAAATTGAAAAAAAACCCACAAAAAACTGCTTTGTTTAAAAAAAAAAAAAAATGCAACTAACTCTATGAGCAATAACCCACTGTATGCTTACCAGCCACAAACCAATTCACATTGAAGGACGGATCAGGTAAGGGATGGTTTTGAAGGTGGTTGGGGGAGAAGAAGAAAGACAGGTACAGATAGAGCCCTTGCAGACCATGTCTGGATCAGAATCTCAGAACATGCTAGAAGTGGGTGGAGCCAGGGAGGGATGGAATAGGAAGGTGGACAATCTAAACCAACATCACTTATGTCTCAATTTTCCTCAGGCCCTGATAACTGAATCAGAGAAAAGGGGAAAAAAAGAGCACCTGATGTAAGTGAATGGTATTTCTTTGAAAGGAAGAAATATAAAATTGACCAAGTAAATCTGGTAATGAGTCAGGCCATAAGATGATAGAATGGGCAATGTTAGTGTTTTGTATAAAAGGCACAGGTCAAGGAAAGCATGGGGAAAAATAGCCAAGCAAGAGAACCAAGCGCTCCCTTCTGGGGCTCTAGGGACACAAGCCCAGGGGGGAGAGTGAGTGTGGCAGCATGTAACACCCCAGTGTCAGTGTCCCCCAGAAAAGCCACCTCACCTGAGGCCCCAGTCCACCAGATTACTATACCAAACACAAGACTCTTTTTCCTGAAGGTATTGAAGAACTTCAACACAAAGTCTGCACAGATTGCTTGTTCAACTCTGTTTCTTTTTTTTTTTTTAATTTATAGGGAACAGAAAAGAACTTTTTAATATACTTTACATGGAGGCTACAGAATGGAATTAGAAATATTTTATTTATAAACAATAATACTATCAACAGAAGTTAAGCTTGGAAATATTTATTTCCCCAGAGACTGCCACACTTTTGAAACAAAGATTTCTCTGCCATAAAACAAGTTTGAATATTTTAAAAATGACAAATAGGCACCATAAAAGATCTCCTGTCAAAAATACCCTTCTTGATTAAAAGATTAGAAAATTCATGTAAATTCTACTGGCTCATTAGCTTGCTGTATTTGATTAATTTTCAAATTGTGGAAGCAGTGAAAAGATATAAAATAGCAATTCATAATCTGTGTCTCCAGCTGACAAAGAGACATTAAAAAACAAACAGCATAGCCAGGACATGGAAGCAACCCAACTGTCCATCGACAGATGAATGGATAAAGAAGATATGGCACATATATACAATGGAATATTACTCAGCCATAAAAAGAAATGAAATTGAGTTATTTGTAGTGAGGTGGGTGGACCTAGAGTCTGTCATACAGAGTGAAGTAAGTCAGAAAGAGAAAAACAAATACCATATGCTAACACTTATATATGGAATCTGAAAAAAAAAATGGTCATGAAGAATAGGAATAAAGACGCAGACCTACTAGAGAATGGACTTGAGGACACGGGGAGGGGGAAGGGTAAGCTGGGACAAAGTGAGAGAGTGGCATGTACATATATACACTACCAAATGTAAAACCGATAGCTAGTAGGAAGCAGCCGCATAGCACAGGGAGATCAGCTTTGTGACCACCTAGAGGGGTGGGATAGGGAGGGTGGGAGGGAGGGAGACACAAGAGGGAAGACATATGGGGATATATGTATATATATAGCTGATTACTTTGTTATAAAGCAGAAACTAACACACCATTGTAAAGCAGTTATACTCCGATAAAGATGTTAAAAATAAATAAATAAATAATAATAAAAAAAGAAAATAAAAAACAAACAGCAAATTCAAATTAATAGTATGATAAATAAGGAAATGTACTTCTTTCTATACATCAGGTGTGAATGACAATTAATTTATGCAGTATTATATTCTATTTTGGTTGTAAGTATAAAAATATTTTTATTAAGCATCAAAAGGAAAATATTCAGGTCATATAAAACCTTTTAAATATTCAGTATTCACATGTGATCTTCAACACCAATTAGGAGACGCTAAACTGAATGCTCAAAGAGAAAAAATACTGGTAAATTTCTTTTTTTTCTGTGGCACCACCATCTAGTTTATCTAACTTACTTGGACTTGTTGAAGGTCTTATTTTAAAACTGGTAAATTACCTGTGAATTACATATCCACAATCTCGGGATTCAACAGCAAGACCACTTAGAAAAGTGGAATCATTTTATAGGTATATTCTAAAGGTTTCAAATATATATTTGTCCTTCCTTCCACCATAAGAAATAATCCCTTAAGTATTCCTACAGTCCATTTCCTCTGCCTCTCCTGCCTCTGTCAGATAAAAAGTAGGTCAAAAAACCACATTTTTTTTGTGTGCCCTTTTTAGTTGTTTTGTTTGCTTGCCTAAATTGTCTGAAAAATCATCTCAAAGTCCCATATCACTTGGTCTAGTGAGTTTGAAGCTTTAACATCCACATCTTGGTGCTAGCCAACGAATGTTGGCTTCTCTGCCAATGACCTGGAATTGTGTAAGTATCAGAGATACTTGGGAAAATGCCTGATACTCTGCACAGAGTAGATGCTTCAAGATATCAGTTTCTTCTTTAGTCACAGCAATACAGCAAATGGGGCCAACCTATGGCAGGGAGTAGGGTAGGGTCAGCCTCGCTGGGGTCCTATGGAGAGAACCCTTCAGTTTCTTCACTGTTTTTCAAGATGCCTAATGATTTCATCATTAGAGATGTATTATAAATACTTTGAGAGCTGCCTTTGTTAAAAAAGCAAGTACCCTGGAAGGCTAAATTACCCATGCTGTTAGCTGAAGATGGCTTACTACGCTGTACACAGCAGGCTGAGAGAGGCCTTAGGGGCCTAGGACCTGAAGTCAGCAATCAGCAAAGCAGCCTCAGAAGGTGGGTGACCTAGAATGATAATCTGATGTGGGCAAAACAAATGGCCCGCAGTCAGAAAACCCAGGTGTCCTGTGACTTGGATCCAGAGGTCTGCCCTGCCCCTGGACAGCCCTTCCATCAGCTCCCTTGGAGGGACGCACCTGCCCCCAAGAACTCAGTGACACAGCAGGCAGCCATCTTCAAACTTCACTGGCCCACCTGTCATAAGCGACCACAGACGGACTAGGAAGAAAACACGAGTAGGGCCTTCAGGGGCTATGGTGGGGAAGCACCTCCAATAATTTTGAACTTCAAACCTCCACAGCTGGGAGCTAACATTAGACTTGAGAGGAGTGATGGAATTCTATGGAGGAACCCTGAAGACCTGGGGAAGGCTGGCCACATAAATTAGTTTATTAATTCTTTAATAAATATTTATTAAACATCTACTATATGCTAGGAGTTATGCTAAGCTCTACACATTGGAAAGTTAGCAAAACCTACTCTTCTGAAGCCTCCAGTCTACTAGGGGCAGGTGGGGGGGCAGGGGCATGAAATAAACAATCACACAAATTTAGGATTACAAATTGTGATACGTGCTAGAAAGGAGAAGAGTGCTCTGTGTGTATGAAAGGGGGAGATGGTGATGTACCGTGTATTTCTTTCTGTGGGCAGTGGTGAAAAAACTCTGAAAGCTAATATTAAAGAACAAGTTAAGATTTTGGAGTAGTAGGTACCATCATCTTTGAGGATGGATGATGGAGTTGTGGAGAGAAAGGGGGACTGTGGACCAAGCAGTCCCTTTCACTGACATACTCTTCCAGAGGGTAGGATGGAAAATTCTTTTGCTGTCAGAGTCGTCTAGATTTGGGCAATGAGATAAATGAAATAACTCCATCCCCCTCCCCCCTCCCTCCACACACCCCATTTCATCTGGAGCCACTTGAGGCCTCGGGGGAAGGGTAGGGAAGAAAGAAACACAGCTCTGCAGTTGGGAACACAGCTGTTGTTCAAACTGGGGCACCCTGAGAATCTTGACATTAAACAAAGCACACATCAACTAGTAAATATTGAACTGTCCGGGGATCAATCAGATCTTTCTTCTTTGTATCTGAAACTCGAATTTCACTGGTGGTAGAGACTAGAACCCAAGTCTGATCCCCAGGGTGGCATCTCTTTCTCCACACTATGACATCTTCCCAGAGAATGAACACAGCAGTTGACTCTCCATCTGTGGGTGTGGTGCAGTTCATAACGTCAGCAGCACTCGGGGACGGGAATGGGCACCGGTTTGAAGGGGCCAGATGTGAATGGAACTGTGTTTGTTACACCAAAACATAAAGAGGTCTCCCGACACCTCCCAACATCCCAAACATTCTCTCCTCCTTCTAAAAATCAAGTTTCATCCATTATACCCCTGAGCTAATTAAGCCCCTGAGGCTGGGCAGTGCTTTTAGTGGACTGTTTCTAGTTTTGATAACATGGAGGAGGAAAAAAAAAGACTCTTTAGTTTGAAAATGCACCTTTGTTCATAGCTAATTTCAGGGAAAAAAATCAAGTCTGTTTTGGTTCACTCTAATGGAACGATAGAAAAAAGTCCATAAAATCATATTCAAGCTGTGATGAAGAGACACCAGCACAGGATTTTCAGATGCTGTAAGGCTACCTCTAGTTGTGTTTGGAGTGGACACAGTCTGTCTCTCTTGGAAGTTAATCCTCTGACTCGTCTGAGGTGAAACGAAACATATTATGGCATATGGAAAAAACAATCTTGATAAATTCCATGGCAAGGTCACGATGAAAACTTATTTCAGCAAGAAAGTTGGCTTGCTGGCAGCAATGCTTGGCAGTAACAAGAAGCAAGCGGTGAAGAGCACGGGTTTGGTCTCAGCTAGACCTGTGTTTCCACCACAGCTTTACTATTTATATCCTTGGGAAAACTGTATAACCTCACAGCCTCAGTTTCCAAATCTACAACCTTGGGATAATAAGAACACCCTTAACCTTTTAGGCTGTTATGAGAATTATACAAGGTAACACATGTGAAGGACATGGTAAAAGTGCTCAAAAAATGCAAGAATTCATTTTTAAAAATAATAGTCATTGATCATATTGTGTCTATCTCTTTCCTTCTGATGTGACAAGAAATATACCACTGATTTCTCAGTTTCTCATTGACAGTCTTCCTCTGTCAATGAAGACAAATTATACAGTTGCTCTGTCTACTTCTCAGTAAAACAGAATTTTGAAAAAAGTCATAGTTAAGTTGCTGTCATTTGTTATTGGCTTGGGTCCCAAATTTCTTCTCAAGGACAGTCTGGGACCTGGCATTCATCCTTTTGAGTGGATCTAGTGGGGGAAGCATTTATAAACAAACAAAGTCATGTTAGCTCTGAAAGGGATTTTAGAAATCATCTATTATAACTCCATCTTGAAGAAACTGAGACCCAGAAAGTTGAAATGTGTGAATTCTTCTAAGGCCGTGCGGGGTGTGTGTAGCAGCCCAGGACAGCTGTGTTCAGGCAAAAGAAAACCTGAATCACCAGGACTACTTGATACGGAGGCTCAGGCTGCCCTTCTCTGCAGAGGAGCAGCTGCTATTTAAGTCTGCTCAGAAAACAAAACAATTTTTTTTAACATTTAAAAAAAAATTTAAAAAAAAAAAATTTTTTTAAACTGCAGAGGAGCAGTTGCTATTTAACTTTGCTCAGAAAACAAAACAATTCCTTTAATATGGATTAAATAATTTGCTTATTTCTTAATCGCAAATGAGAATTCAACTATTTATACCAAATCACTTTCCTTTTCCAAAGGAGAAGAGAAAAGAGAAATTAACATTTATCAAACATGTATATGGTAATTTCTGCATAGTCTCATTTAATTCTAATAACAACCCTATAGGATAGTACATTATCTTTTTATGTAACAGATAAAGAAATTGAGGCCCAGAGAAGTTAAGTAGCTTGCTCACAGCTAGTTAGGAAGTGGTAAAATGGGCATTTGGAGCCTGGTGTGACTCAAATATTCAGTGTGATGTGTTTTATTTTTCTTTTCTGAGATCCTGTGTGACCAAGTGTGAGACCCTGTGCCAGGTGTATTACATATGTCACCTCATCGACTGATCACAGAAACAAGGCACCTATTCCCATTTTACAGATGTTTTATTAAAATGCATGCAGTGCTCTCTGATTTATGTGGCATTTTCATAGATACTATTTCATTTGACCCTGTTGATGTTGGTATTATTAATATTTCTGTCTTACAGATGAGAAAACTAAGACTCGGGGAAGTTAAAGAACTTTTGAAAAATGCTCCTGTTGGGAATCAGTGGGGTTGGGACAGGAATCTGACTTGTTTGCCTCCTCCTATCCTGACTCAAAGGTTTAACCTGTTTTCTCTCTGCAGTGAGAGCTCTGTGGGTTGTTGTTATTATTATTACTACAACTGTTAACATGAATAAGGAAGATTGATTTCACAGATTAAAACGATTAAAAGGCAAATAAACAAGAGAATTCAACCGACCCAAAGGGAACCAGTCACGAAAAGTAAAGTGACTCAGCTTCTCATCAAAGTTCTCCTGTCACAGAGGGGAGATTGGACTATGACATTGTTACTCCTCAGTGGGAATGCAAAGTTTTCGAATGCTTCTTTCTCTAACATACGAAACATCTTACTTCCTGTCAAATGAAATATTAATTCTAAGTTAATCACTCAAAAGCTTTAAAAATATCTTCATCTTGTGGTTTTTCCTCAAGTGTGTTAAAACTGATTGTTCTCAGGAAAAAAAAAATGGCTGAGCCACTTGGCTCCTTGTCAATCTGCAGAGTTTCCAATAAGTGTTCAGCTGTACATAGCCCTTCTGGTGTCCTTGACTGCAATTAGATTTAAAATAAATTTTTTTTAACTATCAGTCACCTGCCTTAAAAGGATAATTATGCCTTGTATTCTTATTATCTCCTCCTAGAATCTCAGGTGCTTTCAGCATTTGCTTTTCATGTTTGCTTCCATTACAGCCTCCACTCTCATACTCTTGTGACTGAGACCACGAGGCTTTTATCTATCCACCAAACGCACAGCAAACCAGGCCTACACATACATTTATTGATATTTTGTTAATGGCTCCTCCTTCGTGATTGGGACCCTGTAGCAGAGACGGCTAGTTGACCCCCAAAGATTCATGCTCCCCTTTTGCAGTGAAGATCTGTTGCTGGAAAGTAGCTGCTGGACAAGAACTATCTTCCCCAGCCTTCCTTGCACATCAATGGACTTGTAAGTAGTCCTCATCAATGGGATGTGAGTGGAAGTGATGTGGACCACTTTTGAGTTGAGGTATTTAAGAACTGGAGGCACAATCCTTCACTCTCTTTTCCTCCTGGCCAACAGCTGAATGTTATCAGAAAAACCTGAAAGTTTTTCTGATGGCAGAGCCATAAGGTGGAAGCAGCCTGGGTCCCTGAGTCACTGCTTGGAGGAGAGCCACCTGACCTGCATCAGACTGTGACATGAATATGAAATAAGATTTTGTTGGGTTAATCCACTGAGATCTTGGGATTATTTGTTACAACAGCTAATTTAATACTAGACCTATAAGCCTGGATATCCCTCCTCATTAGGCCAGGGTCCTGGAATTAGATGAGCTTGAATCTGCTACAAGTATTAACGGGATGGAAGCACCATGTTGCCACAATGGAAGTTCTGTCACTAATTTGTCCCCAGAGCAACTGTTGGGAGCAATGGCAAAGCCCATTAAGTTGCCCATCAATAGATATTATCCCCTTCCTTCTAACTCAACCCTAGTTTTGTTGGAGGTGGCAATGCGCTGGGCTAATAAAAACTACATTTGCCAACCTCTCTTATAGGTAGAGTAACAGATCTGATCAATGAGGCATATAGCAAATGTCACTGTGGGAGTTTCTGGGAAAGTTCCTGAAAAGAGAGCAAAGTTAGCTGACATGCCTCTTTGGCCTTTCCTCTTCTTCCTGTCTTCAATATTCTTTCAATGAGTAGAATTTCAAGAGCCATCTTCTGACCATGAGGATGAGAGCCACACACTAAAGATGGTGGAACACAAAGACACAAGGAACCTGGGTCTCCAGTGGTATTTTGGACTATCACACCAAGCCTAGACTGCCAACCACTGGAATTCTTCCTACTCAAGAAAAATAAGTAAACCCCTGATTTATTTAAGCCACTGTTTAGCGGGATTGTCTGTTCCTTGCAGCAGCTAAAAGCAATCCTAACTCATAAAAGGGTGAACCTTCTAAGACAGACCACAGCACATACCTTCCTAACAGGTTGATCTCTGCTTCTCTGCACCATTCTTTTCTTCTACTCTCCTTAATTCTTCCCAGCCCAGAACATATACTGAACCAGAGCAGTCACTGAATTTCTAAGCCCATTTGGTAACTGTTGAGGATAAAGAGCTCACTGGCCCTTTTCCTAGTCATTTAATTTAGCCTCAAATCCTGCTCCTTTGAATGACACATAGCAATTTTCAAGCACCTTCTTTCTCTGATATCCTCAAACTGCTGCTTCATCTCTGGACTAGAGAGCTCTGCAATCTGGGCTCCATCAACGTAATTATGGGATTTAAGAGAAACCCAGGAAGTTATTAAGTTTATTCACTTGCCTCCAGGCAGGACTGTGATTAGCTCTTCCGGATATATAGCTGTCTTCCATGGGCCAAAAAAGTCTCTCACAAAGCATGATTCATTGGTAACTTTGAAGGAGTTGATTTAATCTGTTCTCAGTTTCTCTGCCAGTGAAATGGGTATTGTGATCTGAACAGAGAATGACAAGACCTTTGGCTTAAATATGTGCAGTTTGAAATGGGATAGGATCATTTTTTTTGTTGGGGGCTGTAACAGATTAAAATGGACAAATATTTTGCAGCTCCTCCCATCAAGAGACTTAGTCTACTTCCCTATCCCTTGAAGCTGGGTTGCCTTGTGGCTTGCTTTGACCAAGGAATGTGGTGTAAGTAATGTTGTAGGAGCTCTAGACTAAGCCTCAAGGAGCCTTGCAGCTTCCACCTTCATCCTCTTAGAATGTCCTCTCTACCATGTAAGGAATATGGAGCCGACCTCTGAAGGAAAAGAGACCATGTGCAGAGAGACAGCCAGCCCCCCAGGGCCCTGGACTTGTGAGTAAGGCCATCTTAGATGCTCCAGCTTCAGTCTAGCCACCAGGGAATTGCAGCCACATGATGCCCACAGCAGGACCAGCAGAACCAAACTGCTGAGCCCAACCCAAACTGCCAACCCACAGAATCATGAGAAACACTAAACTGCTGTTGTTTTAAGTGAATAAACTTTGAGGTACTCTATTAGTTTCCTAGGGATGCCATAACAAATTGTCATGAGCCTGGTGGCCTAAAACAACAGAAATTTATTCTCAAGCTGTTCTGGAAGCCAGAGGTCCAAAATCAAGGTGTCAGCAGGACCTGCTCCCTCTGAAGGCTCTAGGGAAGAATCTTTCCTTGCCTCTTCTAGCTTCTGGTGGTTGCTGGCAGACCTTGGTGTTCCTTGGCATGTGGTGACATAACTCCAATCTCTGCCTGTCTTCACATGGCCTCCTCTCTGTGTGGCTCTGTGTCTCTTCTCATAAGGACACCAGTGATTGGATTTAGGGTCCACCCTAATCCCGTGTGACCTCATCTTAACTTGATTACATCTGCAAAAACCTTATTTCCAAAATAAGATGACGTTCACAAAGACTTAGGAATCTTTTGGGGGGGGACACAACTCAACGCACAACACGTGGTTTGTTTAACATGTAGCTAACATTGGTACTCTTTCCTATAATTTTTGTAATTCAAACATATGAAGATAAATGTAAAGAAAATAAAACAGAAAGGATAACCATGTTCTTAAAGATAATATATAACAGTGCCACTGAGTTTCAAAATCTCCCAGGAAGAAAATATCTAAGTTGACTATTTTAATTACTGTTAGTGCCAGCAAAATTTACGATATATTAGACAGTATCAGGTATTTTAAATATCTTTAGTCACATGTAAGACTTATTTTATAGGGAAAAAAAAATAAACTGCGTGCTTTCTCTCTAAGATGAAAGAATCCTCTGTTAGCATTGCATGTGATATTTGTGTGAAAGTCAAAGCCTTGTTAGAGCCGCTGGTTACCGCTGCCCCACTTCTCCTCCGCCTGATCCAAACTTTTGAAAGGAGTGGTCTCTACCAGCTTCCTCCATTTCCTCTGCATTGACTCCCTTCATAACCTGTGAAATCTGACTTCCTTCCCCACAGCTCCACTAAAACTGCTGTCTCAGAGGTTCACACTGATCACCATCAAGTCAAATCTGATGCCTCTTTCTTTGTCCTCATAATTTTGCATCTGACCTGTTTAACTGCCCTGTTACCTCCCTTTTCTAATAGCACCCCAGTCTGCCACACCTTAGTCAAATTCTTCCTCCTCTCTGTATAGCTCTTCTCTTGCACCAACTAGCAGTGACCCTCTAGGCCCATTCCTTTTCTCTTCCCAGTCTACATCCCTACTTAGAAAATGTGTCCATTCTTCATTCCCAGCCCCATCTTATTGATGACTTCCTAATCAATATTTTCCATCCTGACCTATCATTCAAGCCGCAAGTTTGTATCTCAAACTGCCCATTAGAAATGCTGTATATTTTATGCTCATCTGTACTAGTCAGGGTAGGCTTGGTTTTGCTGTGATAAAAAATAATCCAAAAATCTTAGTGGCTTATAAAAACAAAGACTTCCAGAGAGCAATTGTGGCTCTGCTCTAACTGTCTCTACTCTAGGACACAGGTTGACAGATCAGCCTCTGTCTGGAGCATTGCTGGTTGTATAGAATAGGAAGCAATGATATGACAAAGGGCAGGCCAGCTCTGAAAGCGTACCTCAAAGTGACCACATCACTTTCAACAAGGTGAAAAGTAAATTCCTCTGACAGGGAGGGAGAGCAAATATATGGAAATGTGAAATCTACTATATTCTCTTAAACAAAACTCTACAAGAGAAGTACAAAATCATCCTCCTTAAACCAACTCAAGGTCCAGATTTTCATAATTTCTCATTGGCATCCTCTTTATCCAATTTCCCCAGGATGGAAATCTTAGTGTTACCTCTTTTATAAACTTTAGTTTTCCCAATTACAAAAACACTCTTTGAAGAAAACTTGTCAAATATACATCCACACACGTCGCATACAAGGAAACAAAAATCACCAATAATCCTAACACCCAGGTATTATCCAACATTTATCACATGTTAGCACATGTCCTTCCGCTCACCTCCCTATCACATGTATCAATCTATTTAATCTCTGTAGGGAGATACACACATATGTACTTTTCCATAAAAAAGATATCATACTATACATATAGCTTTGTAGCTGTTAAAAAACTTACCAAGATAACTCTAATATTTTCTTTCTCCCCATTATTTTAAAATATCATCTATACGGTAATGATGTGCAAATTTAAATATCCAGCTTTGACCTCTCCCCTGAGCCCCAGATTCCCGAATAAAACTATGTAGTAGGTAATTCCAGTTGAATTTCTAATATGCATCTTAGTGCGTCCCCAATTAAACTCCTGATTCAGCCTGAAAGCCTGTTCTTCATCCAGTCTTTTTTATCTGTTAAAAGCATCAACATCCACACATAACTCTAACCTGAGAGACATCTTGATTCCTCTTTTTCTCTCATTGTCCTCCATGCCACGTCTTATCCATCAACCCAATTTCCAAAATATGTCTCAGAGCTGACGGCTTCTCACCCTCTATTCTCGGCTCCCCAGTCCTGCCACCATCACCTTTCCCCTGGACCCTGTACTACCTCTCACCTCGCCTTGCTTCTGCTCTTTTCTTCTCCATAGGGGAGCCAGAGTGATCTTCTAAACACAGAGGTCAATCACATCGTGCCTCTGCTCCCAAAACCTTCCCATTGCACTTGGAATAACATTTGAACATTTTCCTCGGCTTCTAAGGACTTTTTATGATTTCATTTCTGCCTACTTTTCTCTTCATCTCTACCACTCCCCACCTCACTCACTCTATCCAGACACACTGGCTCTCTTTTCTTCCAACACATCAGCCTTACTTTTGCCCTGGGTATGGGACTTGCTAACTAACTCCCCTGCCTGGTCCTGGCCGGAGCTCATCTCCTTAGGGATGCCTTCCTTGACCATTCTATCCTAAGGTATCCACACACCTGACATGGCCCTTTTTAAATTTATTTATTTATTTACTTATGGCTGTGTTGGGTCTTCGTTTCTGTGCGAGGGCTTTCTCTAGTTGTGGCAAGTGGGGGCCACTCTTCATCGCGGTGCGCGGGCCTCTCACTATCGTGGCCTCTCTTGTTGCAGAGCACAGGCTCCAGACGCGCAGGCTCAGTAATTATGGCTCACGGGCCCAGTTGCTCCGCGGCATGTGGGATCTTCCCAGACCAGGGCTCGAACCCGTGTCCCCTGCATTGGCAGGCAGATTCTCAACCACTGCGCCACCAGGGAAGCCCGGCCCTTTTTACATTCTCTGCATAGCACCGTATTTTACCTGATATTTCCTTTTCATTTCCTGGTTTATTTCTTTATTGTCTTCCCATTGGAAAAATGACTTCTTTCAGGACAAGAACCTTGTCTGCTTATTCACTGCTCTATCCTCACCTCTTAGAACACACACTGCCAGGCACATAGTTGACTACAATCAATATTCATGAAATGAGCCAATGAATAAATATTTAGTTGTTTCTCAAGTTCAGCTGATTCCCCTTGAAGTATCTTTTGACGCAGACCCCTTTCTTTCCATGCTCATTACACCAGCCTAATCCCAGACATCACCTCACATCGGAATGACTGCAACTGCCTCCTTACCCCTCTCATGGAGCCCCCTCCAACCCATTCTTTGCACTATACCAGTTTCATCTGTCAATCACCTCCCTGTCCTTCAGGCCTGGCTGAAGCCCCACCTCCTCACCCTCTAGGGCTGCTACTCCTTCCTTCTCCTCTGAGTTATGTCAACATTTCATTCCTGCTCTTAACCCTCACCTGGCCATGCAACCAAACACCATCTCTTGTGTTCACTTATGTGAATCTGCTCACTCCAGCTGAATTCGGGGGGCGTAAACTTGTTGTTTTGGGAGTTTGGGTTTTTTTTTGTTTTTCATAATGCCTAGAGAAAATCATAGGCAATCAAAAAATTCATGTGAGTTGATTGAAATTATTGGGTAGAGAACAAGATACAATAGGCAAATTGGAGACATATACACACTACTATATATAAAATAGATAACTAATAATAACCTATTGCAGAACATAGGTAACTCTACTCAATACTCTGTAATGGCCTATATGGGAAAAGAATCCAAAAAAGGGTGGATATATGTATATGTATAACTGATTCACTTTGCTGTACAGCAGAAACTAACACAACATTGTAAATCAACTATACTCCAATAAACATTAATTTTAAAAAATAGGGAAATTGGATACCCCTTCTAAAGGGATACTGTGAGAACAGGTAGTGATTTAGAATGAAAGAGTAAAATACCAGTAGGTAAAGCAAACCAGAGGCAATCCTGTTCCCATAGAGAACAGATGGCCAGCATTGCCTTGAAACAACATTTATGGTAAATAGCAGGATAAAGTGCATTTTTAGTGGACTTTGAACCCAAGTTTTCCACTAGCATAAGGGAAAGGGGATGGTCATTCTGGTGTAAATTACTGTATGAGGACTAGCACCCTTAGGCAACTCTAGTTTGCCTCCCTAACAACCCAGGGCCTCAGGTGGGTAACTTCTTGATGAGACCCCAAGTTCTCTTGAGTGTTCAGAGTACTCAGCAGAGAACTGACTACCGAGAACTCAAACAGTTCCACCAAAGAAGATGTCTGCTGTGTGCTGAGTACTGCCCTGTGTAGCAACAAGGCAAAGCAGAGATTTGGGGAAAAACATTTCTATCCATGGCCATTCTTCCCAGTTTGTCTAATTTGAGGTATGGTACAATAGAGGAACTACATCTCCCTGATCAAACAGGGGAGAATCAGCCCAACCATTCAATTTTACCAAGCCCCAAATATCCCCATAAGGATTTTACATTTGGTAGTATATATATTGCACAACTATTTTAATCCCTAAAGAATGACTTCAGAGGTCATACAGGGATCTGGGAGAGAAGCTGAATAGGAAGAGGTAAGAGACATTGAAGAGAAGGGGTCAAGATTTCTAATAAAGTTTTAAAAGAATGATAAAACCAGGTGGGGGTGTGAATGTGAGGAAATGAGAACTTGTAGGGCCACTGGCAGCAGTGTAAATATGTATAACTTTTCTGGGAAACAACTTGGCCATGTGTAGCAAAAGCTTGAAAAATGTTTCTTTCCTTTAAGCAAGCAATTCCACTTCTAGAAATTTTAAGGGAGTATTTGCACTAACACATAAAGATATATGCATAAAACTGTTCATCAAGCTCTGCACATTATTATAAAAAATTAGAAACTATCTTAAGACCCAATCATAGAGAATTAATTCAATAAATCACTGTATATCTAAACAACACAATTTTATACAGCCTATGTAAATTATAATGTAGCTCTATGTGGATGAACATGGAGAGTTCATATTTTTAAATTTAAAAAGTACAGCATAAAACATGTGCAGTGTGATCTCACTTTTCTAAAAATGGAAAGATGTACATCCAAATATTAAGAGCTATAACTTATGGGCAATAGAAATTTTTGCTTGTTGTACTTTCCTACTTTTAATGATGAACATGGATGAAAGAATAGAATGTGGATGAAACACTGGTTCTGCCATTGCCATTTCTGCTTTTCTAATCCTGCATTTGATCTAAACACAGCGGGACATAATATAATGGTCTTATACCCTAGGCCAACTTTGCCAATTTGTTTGATTTCACCGCACCCTGCATACAGATGCCTTCCTATATACTTTCAGAGATATCATTCTGTTTTTATTCTGCGTACCCCCAAGTTGTCAATACAGCAAACTATACTACTAAAGTGCAAACTCTAGAAGCACAGGGACCACACTTAACCACAACTGCATAAACTCTGTTGTAATTTCCTAGAGCCTAGAGAACCTTTATAGCTGCTGATTGGTAATAAGTTAGACTGAACATTCGTGGGAAAAGGAATAGCACATTCCTGTTGCTTTAGCCACTTACTATTGACCAAAACATGAATAAGCACCTGGTGTTCACCATTGAAAAGAACTAAGCACTCTTTTTCCTTAGCCTCCTCCAGCAAGAAGTCTAGACGGGTAGTCACATCCCTGTCTATTACAGAGGATGGAAGGTTGAGGCGTTTTTAACATCATCTCATTCCATCACTAGCTCTGTGTGGGGAGTGGAGATGGGAGACCTGGTCCCCTGAGCTCTCCCTCTCTCCCTAGGTAACCACATGACATAATTATATTTTCTTTGCCATGTAGAAGTAAACACTGACTTTACATATACATGTGAATTGTCAGAGCTCAAAGAAATCCAATTGAAAAGCTCACCCTGGCAGAAGGTTCTTTCAATTGCACTAGATGCCTGAAGTTCAAGTGGAGCTTTTCCAAGAATCCAAAAAGAAAAAACGATTCTGAATGTGAAAGACCAAAATTCTGAGTTCAATTGCCTGAAGCCTCTTCTCATGGTTTTTGGTCTAGAACACATCCGACAAATGAAGCAATTTCTGAAAGCAACCACACCCTGCTCTGCCGTCACTACTAAAGAATAGCACTGTTTCACTGCAGACGTGCATTTAGACATATGAATACATATATTTTATGCTTGCATCATTTTTGCAGACAAAATTAGCAAACACTTCTCAGGAACAGCTCAGTGCCTCCTTCTTGTTCTGGTCTTTATGCCGAAAATTATTGGGATTGTTCTTTTTTTATTGAAGTATACTTGATTTACAATGTCATGTTATGATCTCATAACATTGTCAATGTCAATGTCACTTTGTACAGCAAAGTGATTAAGTTATATATATATATGTGTGTGTGTGTATATATATGTATATATGTGTGTGTATATATATATGTGTATATATATATATATACACATATATATATACTTTTTCAGATTCTTTTCCCTTGTAGGTTATTACAAAAAATGGAGTATAGTTCCCTGTGCTATACAGTAGGTCCTTGTCGGTTATCTACTTTGTATATAGTAGTGTGTATATGTTAATCCCAACCCCCTAAATTATCCCTCCCCGCCTTTTCCCTTTGGTAACCATAAGTTTATTTTCTATGTCTGTGGGTCTATCTCTGTTTTGTACACAAGTTCATTTGTATCTTTTTTCTAAGATTATTGGGATTGTTCTTAAATGCAATCTGTCTTCTTGGACCCTTGTTTTTATCTTACACAAAATCACTCTCTAATGATAATTATTATGCATCACATTTTGTTCCTTTTCTACAATGATGAAATGAAGGTATGTAAAGTTCACAACACAATACTAGGCACATAGTAAGTAGCCAATAAATATTACTTATTTTATTATTATTTTAAAATAAAACTGGACTTCCCCGGTGGTCCAGTGGTTAAGACTCCACGCTTCCACTGCAGGGGACGCAGGTTCCATCCCTGGTCAGGGAACTAAGATCCCACATGCTACTCAGTGCAGCAAAAAATTTTTAAAAATAAATAAATATAATAAATCTGAGACAGTAGCATGGTGTATAGGGGTTTAGGGAGAGGATTTTGGAGCAAGGCTGCCTGCATTTGAATTCCAGCTCCGGCCTTAGATGTTTGTGACTTTGAACAATTTTCATAAGTCCTTGGTGCCCAGTTTTTCCATCTGTAAAATGGAGATAGTAATTGTTCCTACATCACAGGGGTGAATGAGTTATGATATGCATAGACCCATACCTGCCATACAGTAAGAATTACACAAGCATAAGTCATTATTATTTACCCCTTTCAATCCTTAATGTCCAGAGAATCATTAATATTTTTTCTACATTGTGCATTTTTCCTCTCTTTACCAAGGTCCTTACATTACTTTCATATTTGATCTAGTTCTATATCCTGTGTTTGAAAGAAACTAAGATTTTGTTTAATGAATTTTCAGAATAGTAATAATAATTTTTATAACACATGAAAGCCCTAAATGCTACTAAGAAAGAAAGGTAGTTGATAAGACTTGGTGCTCATACAAGGAATGTATTATGACACTTAATGCAGCAGTGCCTGAATTCCCCAATGCAAACATAATTATGAACTGCTTAATTCAGATGTAGTCTTTCCTTTGTGCACAGGAAGTTAGTGACAATTAAACTGAAACGAAGACAAATATCTAACACTTATAAGAAATTAAATTTTACTCTTCCAGCTTAGAAAAATTCAGTGGTAGATCTTTTCTCTTGTATCTCCCCAAGCTGTGGGTTCTAGAGAGATGTTCAACTGTAACACATCATACGATCACATCATACAATTACACTTGGTGCTCAAAATGAAACAAAAAAATATCCTATGATGATTTCCAACACATGGAAATTTAGGCTTCATAAGAATATGAAAGAGCCAGGGCAGTCATGGGGGAATGGGCACTGGTGGGCATTCCCAGGTTCCTCCTTCACTTTGGTCCTGCCCCTAGACTGGGCAATGCTGCTTGCAGGAAGCCAAAGAATTTGGGAACAATGAGGAACATTCTTTTCCTACTGTAAGGTAGTCTGCTCACTCTTTCTTTAGGCTGGTATGGGCAGAACTCAGCTTTTTACAAGTAAAATTTTTAATATATCAGATTTGAGTATTTCCTTTATAGGAAGCACATTGATTTAACCCCACAAACATTTTTTAATGATAGTTTGTATCATTCAGGGTAGAAAGGTGAAAAAATATGAACCCATGCTGAATGTACTGATGGCCGTATTTCAACATTGCCTTACTTTTGTAAGTTGATCTATTTAAAAAAAAGAATAGTACACAGGCGTGCAAGGGAAAATATTTTCTTTTCCAACTTCAAAATTGCAAAACATCACACTTAGTTTGTTTACATGTTAAACACTGATCAGAACAATTTGCAATGCTGCTACTGAAATGATGTGTTTTTTTTAAATTAATTACTTGCTTGCTTTTAAAGGAAATTCTTAAGAAATGTGGATCAAAATAGCACATGCCCAATTAAGAACACAGCCTTTGGAGCAGTTTGTAATCCCAGCTCTGCCTCTGATGTTTGCATGGCCTTGAACAAATTACATGGCCTGTGCAACTACATCTCCAAGCTTCATTTTCTTCTTCTATATGAGACGTCAGGTGAGTCTCATAGGGTTTTTGTAAGAATCTAACAATATAATCCGTTAAGCACATAACACAGTGTCTGGGACATAGTAAATGATCAATAAATGGTGCATTTTAACATTATGTTAATACTAGGTAGGCCCTTATTAATCCATTCCTTTGAACAATAATTTCTGCCAAGCTCCTCTGCATAACTCTCTACCCAGTACACAAAATGCTTCCAAAGGGAAAATAGAACCCCCTAAACAGGAATATCCAATCCTTATTTTTGCCTGAGGATTAGGGAACCTTTTAAATTTTATTTAACTTGAGTGGCGCCTTTCTTGGTCAGATTGCATCACGCATTCTGTTCCACTGGGTGTGTCTGGTATCCTCAGCACAGAGATAGAAGACATATGAGCAAGAACATCAACCCCAAGGGGGCTCCAACCTGCTACTGGCATCACTGTTCCCAGCCCAGACTGGTCTCTGCACAGGAAGTTCTCCAGCTTCAGCTTTCCTTCCTACCTTTCTTTCTTAGGATCTTCAAGTTGGTGGCAATGGAGATGATGACGACAATGATGAAGCTGATAGTAATGTGGATGAAGCCAGCTATCATTTATTTAACATTTATTCTGAGCCAGGCACTATAAGCGCTTTGTATATATTATTTCCCTTAATCCTCTCAACAGTCATACAAGTTTGGTATTGATTATGATGAATATCCCCATTCAACATATAAAAACTCAAAGTTTAGAGAGGTTAAATAGCATGCCCAGTGTCACACAGTTAGTCTGGTGCAGAGAGCCAATCGGTAAGCAGATGTGATTCCAGCCAGGGCCTTTATTCTTTTTTTTTTTTTTTTAGAATCTTTGTTTTTATTTCAGTTTTGATTATCTTGTTTTGTTGGATTAATAGACTAGTATTTGTCATGGTTACACAGGTATTATTGTTTTTTTAAATTAATTTTTATTGGAGTATAGTTGCTTTACAATGTTGTGTTAGTTTCTACTGTACAGCAAAATGAATCAGCCATACATATACATATATGCCCTCCCTTTTGGACTTCCTTCCCATTCAGGTCACCACAGAGCATTGAGTAGAGTTCCCTGTGCTATACAGTAGGTTCTCATTAGTTATCTATTTTATAAATAGTATCAACAGCGTATATGTGTCAATCCCAATCTCCCAATTCCTCCCACCCTCCCACTTACCCCTCGGTATCCATACATTTGTTCTCTATGTGTCTCTATTTCTGCTTTGCAAATAGGATCATCTATACCATTTTAAGTAAGTCAGAAAGGGCCTTTATTCTGAACCCCCAGGCTACACCAACCCCACTGCTGCTTTCAAGACTGCCTTATAGGGATTAGTGAAGGTCCTACTGCTCTCCTCAGATTAATTCCACCCATCCCCAAGCCTCTAACATATTTCTGTCAGAGTCATACCACCTGACCTGAAATAGAAGAGAGATAGAAGAGCAGCAGCTATGACAAGTGGTACATCCATCAGGAACTTCAGTTTGATTTCCCTCAGCCCCCAAACGAACTGTCCCTCCTGCATGGCAACAGGCACGAAACCTGATGCAGAAAAAAAATCCCCATAGGGAAATCCCTGATATACTTTATCCCTTTTGACTACTACCTTTCGGCCTCCAACATTAATACACAGTACACAATAATAATTAAACTCATTTTAAAGATGAAGAAATAGTAAGGTAAGAGAAATGGTTTGCTCACATCTACACAACAGGTGGAAATAAAATGGCCAGTAAAGCTCAATATGCCCTCTGCAAGACCTTACCACCTTATTATTCCGGGCTTCTAATTCCCTGTGGCTGAAACCTCTTCGCAGTCTAGCAGCACAAAAATGGACTGTGGAACTAGCCTTTCACAGGCTCAGCTAAAAGAAGACTAACTAATCCTAGAGCAATGAGGGCAGTAAAATAATAAGTTGACCCTTCAGGATGAATTTCATATTATCTTTTAACCAGACAGTCTAGATTTCTCAGGGCACGACAAAAATGTCTCCAAACACTTGTCAGCAGTTTTCAGTGGAGGAAAAACTGCAATTAAAGCACCTTTAGAGAGAGCTTTGAGCAGTAGATGTGCTTACATTTAGTTTGTGCAATTTTGATTATGAATTGGTTGGTGGGTTGGATCTATGTCCTTAGTTCTTTGTTGGAGTGCTAGAAATGTAAAAATGTCAGCCACAGGCAATTCCTTTTTGTTTATTTAAACGGAGAATTTAAAAAATCACTTTTTCCACTTCATGGCTCCTTTGGACCAGAGAATAAAAATAGCGATGTCAGTAGGAGCCAAACTTTTTTCTGGAAAAATAAAACGAGAGGGGGAAAGAGTCCTCCTCAGAACAACCGAAGTTTTGAAGCAGCTGCCTCAAAGCAAAACTCTCCTCATTTCAACCACTTCTTCTCTCGCCCCTTCTCGGAGCAGCCTCAAAGCAAGGCGCAGTTTATGAGAAACTCTGTGGCGTGCCCAGCACTGCTAACCCTGTGTCCTTCACACTACCCGGGCCCGGCCACCTGTCAACCCCGAGGGTGGCGCGGGCGAGGCGGGGTTGGGGAGGTGGCTCCGGGAAGAGACACTGGTGACAGGACCATCAGGAGGACTGGGGTTCTCGGGGAGGAGCTGGCTGAGCCCAGCCCTCGGGCCATCCCGCGCTCAAGGGCCCCATCGCAGCCGCCTCGGGGCCCCGGGGCCCCGGGGCCCCGGGGCCCGTGTCTCGGACGCCCTCCCCGCCCTCCCCCCCCCGCGGACTCCCAGGGACTCCCAGGGACTCCGGCGGCGGCAACCTCCATCCCCACCCCTCGGAGCGGCCCAGGCGCCGCACTCCACCAGCTGGGGCGGTGCGGCCGCGAGTCCGCCGCGGGGCGCCTCTTACCTGTTGATCTTGAGCGCGAACGCGCGGCGCTCTGCGCTCGGGAGCGTAGCCATGGCGCGCCGCCGGCTCTTCGGCCTCTAGGGTCTGGGGAGGCGCCCAGCGGGGGCCTGGCGCGCCGCAGGGCTGCAGCAGCACGTGCCGAGCGGGACGCGAGCCTCATCTGTCAGTCGCAGCTGGAAACTTCCGCATTTCCACCTTCAGCGCTGAAATCACCCCGGGGGAGGGCCCAACCTCAGAGCTGCGGCGGCCAGCCCTGCCACCCGGCGCCCGGCCCGGCGCGCAGGGAGCGGCGCGCGAGGAGGGTGGGGACCCACCGCGGAATCGCCCTCCGGATGCTCGGACCGCCGGCGCGCTTCTTCCCGGGGCCCTGACCTCAGGCAGAAAGGAGCTCGGGCGGATGACCCGGCGACCACTGAGCGAGGCCGGAAACTCCATCTGTCCGAAGCTGCGAGGCTGCCAGGGCCTGTGGGCAAGAGCTGGGAACGCGCGCCTTCCGCCAGCCCTGCACAGCTGGCGAGGTCGGGAAACCAACCCTGGAATTATTTGCGCTAGGCCTTGTTAAGTGTTCGCACCATGCCCTGGAGCAGGCAGCTTAAATTTAACAAGAAAAAGAAAAAAAAAAGTTGGTGGAAACTTCAGGAGACATACCAACTTTCGCAAACGGTATGTCCGTCATCCTTATTGGGGTGACTTTAAATAAATATAACGAGTCCATGCAAGGAATAAACAATTTTTTAAAACCTGGAGATAAATGCTTTTCTCTGGAGAAACAGTGCAGAGCACCTTCCTGTGATTCAAGCATATGCTGCAACCCTGTTTATTTCAGCTTCAGACCGAGAAGTGTACGAAGAAGTCCAGCCCCAAACTCAAGAAAAAAATCAGAAAACTCCCAGTGCTCACTGTAGTGGAAAAGTCTGTGTTTACCGACTTGCTCTAAGTTTTACTCTGCTAGAGCACTCCGTATGTAATGCCTCTGTTTGTCAGCTGACCCTTAAAAAAAAATACGAAATCGAGATACGTTTGGTTCAAAGCTGCACTACTGTCCAGTAGGTAGCCACTACCCACATGTGGCTATGGACCACTTGAAATTATAGTTAGTCTGAATTGAGATGTGCTGTGTAAAATACGCACCGAACTTTGAACACAGTACAGAAAAAATGATGCAAAATAGCCTGTCGATGGTTTTTTATGTTGATCATGTTAAAACGATACTTTGCATATGTTAGGTAAATATTATTAAAATGAATTTCACCTGTTTGTTTTTCCCTCTTCAGAATGTGGCTCTCATTAAAGAAAATTTAAAATTACACATGTAGCTCACATTATATTCCTGTTGGATAGTGCTGGTTCAATAGAACCTAGTTTGTGACCTAATATTAAAGTGCCTGAGAAGTGAATTCTGTCTCTTGCCCACTGCCTTTCTTTCTCTGGTTTCAGCTATCTCAGGTAGTTTAGTAATTCTTCAGAGCTGGCTAGGTAACTCTCCTCCCCCTCCCCACTTCAAATATCAATGGCTTTAAGCATAGTATAAGACACAGGTCATAAGTGTAACATTACATAGACTATGAAACGAGATCCAAAGAAAAGAAAACTTTTTGAAATGTGGAGTTTCTGACTTTCAAAATTCTCCCAGGTATGTTTACCACACTGGAATTTATAAGCAAAGATTTACATAGAAAAATACTAAGAGAACAATTCAATCATAACAATTCAATACTTCTTCAAACTGGGAACAAATAGATGATTTGTAGAAAATTGTTTTACACTAGAATCTTCAGTCAGCCTTTCGGATGGGCTTCTCTTAGTTTCTGAATGTTTGTGACATACACTTTCATACAGAGCAAAATTTATTGGTGTCCACACAGACATAAATAAAATGTAATGAGAGTATCTCAAATTTTCAGAATTTGCGATTAAGGAAAACTTTTGTGTGTGGGGGGAGGGGGGGAGGAATCTTAAAATCTCCCATCTTATGTCAGCTCATGCTGCATTCAACTCATTCACCTTAGCATTTGGTACCTAACTATGAAAGTAAGGCCAGCATCATTAACCTCCATCCCATCAATTCCTTAGTTAGAAATGATGGTTAGAAATGACTCCAGATTTCCTTAACAGCCTTTTGGTAATTCACCATGAGTGTGTTATCCACTAAATTAGGCAAATGCCTATTTTTAAATATTCTATCTGCTCTTGGGTACAGTCACAGATCGCTGGCAAACTTCAAAAATAAAGTGCCTTGCTTCATTTCTCACTCCCTCCAATTTCCCTCTAGGGCTTCTTTCCTAATTGCCACTCTGTCCAAAGCCCACTCTGGAAGGCTTCCTTCTTTCCACACCATGTGACGTCTCTAGGCCTTCCTCTTTCTCTGCATCTTTGTGTCATTTGATTTTGTTTCTCACCTTTATAAAATTCCTCCCTTCTATGACAGACCTTATATCAATTATCCCAAATTCTCCTGTAGTTTTCTCCATATCTTCTTCTTACCTTCTCAGAAAGCCAATCTCTTTCTTTACATTGCATCTTACTTATTTTTTACAACAGACAATTAAATAACACTTACCTTGTACCAGGGCCTGTTTCAAGCCCTTTTCAAATATTAATTAATTAATAACAACCCTTAAGTAATAACATTATCCTCACTTTGCAGCTGGGGAAACCAAGGCTCAGAGAGGTTAAGAGACTGGCCCGAGATCACAGACTAGTACGGGGCATTTCCAATCGCCCAGATATTTCCACTTAAATATCTTTAAACTCCACAAACAAAAAACTGAAACTCTCCATCTCCTCTACCCAACTGTATAAGATTGCTGTCCCTCCATAATCACTCATTTCTGTTGGTGGCACTATTTCCCACTTGCCAGTTAAAAGCTTTGGAATCATTTAATGGAGGGGAAAGCAGGAAATCTGGGTTCTGGCTTCAGGTTTTCACTAACTATGTGATCCTGAGCGAGTCACACCCTGTTTGGACCACAGAATTCTCAGTCATAGAATGACCCCATCTGCTCTTCTCTTTATAATGTGTCAACTCTGACTTCTTCCCCTTCTTTACCCTTCAGATCTAATCAGCTAACAAGGCCTGTCATTTATTTTATATAAACATCACTCCTTTATAAATATCACTGTTCTCACTGCTTCCATTCTGACCCAGCCCTTATAAATTAATGTCTGGATGACAAAAAATAAGATTTTAAATGGCTCCCTGCCTATAGCTTCTCCTTATTCCAATCCAATCTGACTCTACCACTGTATTAATTTTACTAAAATACCGTTTCATCATGTTACTTCCCTGCTCAATTAACTTTGGTGGCTTCCAATAGCCTCTATGACCAAGTGTGACCTTCTCCAACTGGCTTATAGTGGCTTCTCCATGTCATGTAACTAACTATCCCTTACCTCTTTGTTGAAGCAAGGAAGATCTTCAGCTAGAGAAATCGGTGTTCTTCCTGCCTGGGGCCTCCTTTGCTTATGTCATTCTTCCTGCCATCCTCACTAGACATCACATCCAGTCTCTCCCCATCCTTTAAAGTTTGAGTCAAGTTGTCAATTTCCACCTCTACCTAAAGGAGTGTCTCATTCAGTCTGACAGCACCCTTTGTTTAGTTAAATAGGTCGTTACCAGTAAACACAGCCTAGTGGAATGCAAGGTCCATAGGACTATAGAGAAAAGGGTGACATTTGTGCATTTCCTTCCTTATTTTGCAAGCCATTCAAGACCTCCATCAGCTTTCACTCAAATGTCACCTTCCATGACCATCTACTTAACATTGCAATGCCCCTTTCCCTAATCCTGACCCTCCCTAGCTCCTTTTCCAACTTTCATAGCATAGTTTTTCTCCATAGCACTTGTCACTATCTGACATACTACATATTTTATTTATTTGCAAGTTTATTATCGCTCATGCTTCTAGAATATAAGTTCCCTGAGTGCAGGGATTTTTGTTTTATTCCTTTCTCTATCTCTATTACCTAGCGTAATGCCTGGTACAAAGTAAGTGTTCCATAAGTTCTTGTTGAATAAATGGATGAAAAGCTGATCCAGTATTAAACACAAAGCAGACACTCAATAAATATTTGTTAAATTGAACTTGAATGGGAGTGGCCAAGTTCATGTGTCTTTCAGAAGGATGTTAGAGACTTTTTTACTCTCTTGAGTTTTTCAGTTGTGCCTTTTTATGAATATCTTCCAGCTCTGTTTTGTATTTATGTCTTGGGTTGAGAAATCAAACTAGCACATAAGATTATTACTAGCAAGTAGATCTCTCTATTGTCATCTTGTAATTGAGAACAGATATAGAAAGATTTGTGTGCTAGTATTTAAATCCAGCCATAGCTCAGATATTAGAATTTGGAGTTTCAAATTTTCTCCACTTCATTCCTTGTATTGTCACAAGAGATCTGTAAATATGAGAAGAATAAAACTAAGAAACTTTCCCTTAATATGTATATATTAGTCCCCCTTATTCATGGTTTCACTTTCCACAGTTTCAGTTACCCTCGGTCAACCACGGTCTGAAAATATGAAATGAAAAATTCAAGAAATAAGCATAAGTTTTAAAATGCACACTGTTCTGAGTAGTGTGATGAAATCTCCCGCTGTCCTGCTTCTTCCTACCACAGACATGAATCATCCCTTTGTCCAGTGTATCTGCCCAGTAGTCAGTTATATGTATGCATATATATAACCATCTTGGTTATATATGCAGTATCACAGTGCTTGTGTTCAAGCAATGTTTTTTACTTAATAATGGCCACAAAGTGCAACAGTAGTGACCTGGAATCCAGATATGCCAAAGAGAAGCTGTAAAGCGCTTCTTTTAAGGGAAAAAGTGAAAGTTCCTAAATTAATAAGGAAAGAAAAAATATCGTATGTTGAGTTTGCTAAGATCTATGGTAAGAATGAATCTTCTCTCCATGAAATTGTGAAGAAGGACAAAGAAATTCATACTAGTTTTGCTATCACACTTCAGACTGCAAAAGTTATGACCACGGTATGTGATATGTGCTTATTAATATGGAAAAGGCATTGAATTTGTGCAATAAGATATTTAGAGAGAGAGAGAGACTGCATTCACATAACTTATTACAGTATATTGTTATAATTGTTCTATTTTATTGTTAGTCATTGTTAATCTCTTACTGTGCCTAATTTATAAATTAAACTGTACCATAGGTATGTATGTTTAGTAAAAATAGTATGTATATGGTTCAATACTATCCACAGTTTCAGGCATCCACTGAGGGTCTTGGAACATATCCCCTTTGGATAACAGGGTACTACTGTATACACACATATTATATACATGTATCTTATGTGGTTACTTTACTATGTATATTAGTATTTTAAATGTAGGAGTTAGGCCATATTCTAATGTACAATGCTATTTCATATTCAATAGGAATATTCATACTATAGCATTTTATACGTAGAAGGACCTTGGATTAATTCATGAATGAATGAAAAAATTCTCTCATTATCGTTTATGTGCCTTCCATTAATTCCCCAAACATTTACCAAGTGGTTCCCATATGTCGGGTTCTGAACTAAATGATACTAGGGGCAAAATCGTTAACAATACTTGTTCCCTGACTTCCCAGAACTCACGATCTAGGAACAAGATACACGTTACCAAGGAAAGAAGAGACTTATTGCATGGGACAATGCAGGAATGTTTTCCTGCACAGAACTCCGTGAGAGTGAGGAAGCACAGACAGGAAATGATTTATTCTTGTGGAGAGGGTGTTGGCGGAGAAATTGACGCTGAGGAAGAATGACTTTACTGACCCAGTGACATGGAAACTGGTCTTAAATGACAAGTAAGCATTCACCAGGCAGAGAAGAGCGCATTCAGGATGTTCCAGGCAGAAGGGGCACTACATGCAAAGGCAGGGAGCCAGGAGACACCAGTGCCCATCCCAGGAGTCAAAAGTATGATGGAGTCCAGGGGTGCAGAGAGAAGTGTCAAGAAATGAAGCTTGGAAGGTGGGCAGGACCTGAATGTGAGGATCCTGTTAAAGAATTCAGACTTTATCCCAAAGGCTATGAAAACCACCAAAAAGGGACTGCTGTTTCTATAAAGGTCATTGCCACCTGGCAATCCATGATAAGGACTGTCCCGTAGAGTGTAGACCCAGGGTGGTAAGGATTATGTCTCCCAGATCTGGCATTGCCATCCCCATCTTCCTCAACCTGAGCACACATACCCTGGACACTAATGAAGAAATAAATTGTTCTTTACATCAGGATTTAGGCAATTTTCCCAAAGTCATATCGCATGGAGAGAGGAAAGATTTATGGGGGACAGAAAGTCAGGTGCTGGTCCTCTGGTCTGGTTACCTCTGCCCCTCATTGGAGTGCCCCACATGAATATGGTCACTGCCTCTTTATTTACCCACTTTCTCATCAATCTACCATCTTCTCCCTAAAGAATCAGTTACCCATCCCTTGGTTTGTTATTATGTCTGGGCAATTTCCCAGGCATCCACTAAATGTTGCGCTTTCTCCTTCCCCTAGTTTCCACTGTCCCTGCAGGGGGAAAAGTTGGGTTCTGATCCACGCCTGGGGGGATTTAGTGGTGGGCTTCTATTCTAGGCTGCAGCTGACATTTTTCATGTGTAAAATGTGGTTAATAGTGGTACCAATTCCAGAATTGTTACAAAGATTAAATAATGTAAAACTCTCACAGAAAGTGACATATAATTATTCCTATTATTATCACTATTTGAAATGTCTACAGAAGCAAATTACTAAAAGTCTAAATAAAAGTAGTTTAATCTTTAAGTTTATTACCCTAGTAAGCCGGAGGAAGGAACTAGGTCAGTAACTCAACAACACCATCAAGCGCCCAGGTTCTTTCCATCCCTCCACTCTGCCATACTCAGTCCATTGGTCATGTTGGTTATCCCTCTTATGACCTCATGGCTACAAGCTGGACTTGTAGCCATGAGGTCAGGACTCCAATCAGCCATAGCACACACCAGCACCCCAAGAAGAGAGAAAGAAAGAGGCTAAGGCTTTCTCCATGAGAAACTCTGCCTTTCCCAGAAGTCCTCCAGGAAACCTGCCATGAGAAGTCACTAGCCAGAGATGGGTCAGATGCTGCTCCTCGGCTGCATGGGAAGCAGGGAAAGAGTATCTAGAAACAGAAGTGGGTGATTACGTTTGGCTTAGAAGTACTCTGATTCATTCTCTTGAGCTGCAAAAACAGAAGAGGGACAAAGGGGAGAGTCGCTGTTGGATAGGCAGTGAACAGAGGCTGCCAGACTCATTTCATTGAGATTAAATAAGACGAAGCACATAAACGACAGAACATACTGCTGGTTATCGAGTATGCACTCTCCGAACATGTGGGCTATGATTTTATTATTATTTGACATTTGTATTGCTTTGGAGCCATAAATTGGGGTTTTCCCCCAGTTTTATTGCAAGATAATTGACATACAGAACTGTATACATTCAAGGTGTACAACATAATGATTTGACTAACACACATCACAAAATGATTACCAGAACAGGTTTAGCGGACATCCATCATCTCATGTAGATACAACATTAAAATTGTTTTTTAAATTGTTTTTTACATATTTACTATTATTTCCTCATAATAGATTCCCAGAAGTGGAAATTGTTAGGTCAAAAGTTATAATCTTATGCCAAAAATGCCTGCATGTAATCATGAGGAAATAGTAGACAAACTTAAATTGAGGGACATTCTGCCGAACAACTGCCAATCTTTTAAAAAAGTCAGTGCCATGAAAGACAAAGAAAGGCTGAGGAGCTGGTACAGCTTAAAAGCGACTAAACAGCCCGAGCAATTAAAGGCAATGAGGGATGCTGGAGTGGACTGTGGATCAAGAAAAGAACACCATAAAGAAAATTACTGAGGCAATCGGCAACATGTGCCAATTGACTCTGTATTTGACTCTGTATCAAAATTACATTTTCTAAATTTGATACTTACACCGTCATTGCATAAGAAAATAAAGACAATAGCCTTATTCTTAGGAGATGTACACTGAAGTATTTATGCTAAAGGGCAGAATGGTATGATGTCTGCAACTTACTCTCAGATGGTCATCAATGATGATGACAATGATAATGATAATAATGTTTATAATACTAAAATAAAATTGTAAATAATAATAAATTAAATAAATCTAGATGAAGGGTATGTAGAAGTTTCTGCTCTGTAAATTTGAAAAATTTTCAAAATAAAAAGTTAAAGATAAAAAAATAAAAATTACAATCATAATTTTGGCTTTTGTAAGTTTGTGGTAACTTATAAGCAATGTATAAAAGGCTCTTTCAGGGCTTCCCTGGTGGATCAGTGGTTGAGAATCTGCCTGCTAATGCAGGGAACACGGGTTCGAGCCCTGGTCTGGGAAGATCCAACATGCCACGGAGCAACTAGGCCCGTGAGCCACAACTACTGAGCCTGCGCGTCTGGAGCCTGTGCTGCGCAACAAGAGAGGCCGCGATAGTGAGAGGCCCGCGCACCGCGATGAAGAGTGGCCCCCGCTTGCCGCAGCTAGAGGAAGCCCATGCACAGAAACGAAGACCCAACACAGCCAAAAATAAAAATAAATAAAACAGCTTCTTTAAAAAAAAAAAAAAAAAAAGGCTCTTTCATTATACGCTCACTAACAATGGCATTCATTTTTAATTTTTGCAAGTTTACTCAACTAAAAATAAATTTTAAATTATGTGTTTATTAGTTAAATGAGTTGAATATTTTTCCATGTTATTTCATTATACAGTTGTATTTTTCTTGTGTGTCTATTTGTGTCTTGTCCCACTTGCCTATTAAAGCCTTAGAGTTTTTCTTGTTGATTTGTGTCCACCCTTTTGAGTAATATGTTACCAGTGTAGGTTATCTCTCTTTAAGGAACTATGATCTCCCTAAATACCTTGAGCTATTTGGACAAAAGTGGAAACGAGACAAGTTTACAGAATTTTAGAAATTTTGTTGGCCCTGGATGACTGTCAACAGGAGACCGAATTTAATATGCATTTTTGAAATGCTTTTTTCCCATTTCAGTGTTCTTCAATATCCTCCTAGGTCACTTCACTCCACCCTATAGCCCCACATATTACCGTAAGGATTCAGGTAGCATGACAAGCACCAGGACACTTTCAAAAGATGGAAAAGCAGGCTGCACGGTGATTCTTTGTCCAAATTTGCCTGACTCAGTGTCCCCTGGTCCTCACACACCACTGACTGGGCAGGACCACAGATTGGATGTCATACTATGGCACAATTCAACCATGTGATCTTTGCAATTCTTATAACAGTGTAGCAGCATGGTGCTGGTGGAGAGTAATATGTAGAATATGTTAAATTCAGGCGCTCTGTCTGCCACGCCCCCAAACCTATGTCCCAACCACTAACAATTTGTGTCTTTTAAGACAATAGTTCTCAAACTTTGAGAAGATTAGAATAACCTGGAGAGCTAAGAACAAACACAGAGGCCCAGACTCATTGAAATAGGATGAAGCATAGACCTCCATAAGTCCGCCAAGGTCTCCAGATGATTCTGTTATATACCAAAGCTGTTGAGACTTAGCAAATAAAATGAAAATATCCTCAAAGGGTATAAGATTAAAAACTATTATCAGATGAAGTTTTAGCTTGGATTATTTTAACATAGTTGAGAGGGATAGCTTGAAGAAACGTCAGTTAGTATAGGCAACCTGTATGAGCAGGCATACTGTGAATTTAGAAGCCTGACATGGTTCTCTGTCCAGGACCAGATCATCATTCAGCAATAAACTTTTTAAAAATTCAGTACACTTTTAAAAATTGCGAATCACTATGTTGTACAGCTGAAACTTATATAATAGTGTACATCAACTATACCTCATTAAAAAATTTAAAAAAAGACTAAAAAAATAAAAACTGAGTATACTAATGTAAATGTCCATGTAACCCATCCAGTGAATATATGACTGATAAATGGAAACAAAACATATCTTTATTATGGTTTCCCACTGCCTCTTCAAAAGTGCATTCAGCAGGGATAATCCTTGCCAATCCCGTATGGGAATGTGGGCAGGTCCCATGACTTTTCTCTTACTCTTAGGTCAAAGTTCTTTGTTGCAAACATAGTTTCAAGTCTGAGACCAGAATGTCCAGCCCAAGATACTGATCAAAACTCCACCTTATGTTTAATGGCAAATATTCCCCCAGCTGGGGAATGCTTGAGGCTGGCAGCCTGCAGAGGCAAAGGAGGGGAAGAATGCATGGTTGGCTTCTTCCCTCCACTTTGCACTATTTTTCCTTTCTTTTCTTCTCCCACCACAGCTGGCTAGCTAGTTTCTGACCTCGTGGGGTTGGAGGAATGGTGAGTATAAGAAAGCTCTTATTATTCAAAGCTGACTCTTTCCTTGGATCTTTTTAGGTCTTTTGGAAGATTGTTTTCCTAGAGACTTCTCTCCTATAAGTCATTTTACTTGGTTTGTTCATTTCTATGCCTCCTGTTTACTTGTGACTCCTTTGCAGCTCCCCTCCAATTTCCTGCTGCTAGGGTCCTCCACTCTCTAAGTGACCCTACTTGATGGGACCCCAAATGACTCTTGGTTGGATCTTTTCCATGTGGCCCACATCCGATTCATTGAAACTGCTTATCAACTCCTTGGCTTGACAATCCTGGCTGATACCAACACAACCTCTACCTTTGTGTCCCAGGCCACTTTAACATCCTTGGTCAGGCATCAGGCAGCATACTTGTGTCTCCCAGCTGCAATAAAATTGTCATTTCAAGCTCTAAAATGTGTCTTGGAAGCCTTGGAAGGAAGCAGCAGCCCTCCCTCATTTATGTGTCCTGTCCCCACAGGCAGAAATGGGAACTCTCCTTGGCAAAATCTTCTCAAAAACAAAACAAACAAGCAAACAAACAAAAACACTTTAGAAATCCTGTGGGATCCAAGAATCATGGAAATGGTTCTCAGAATTTCCTTGGTAAATTCTGCATATGGTGATCTGGTTGTGGAATATCTTATTTGTTGTATTTGTTTATCCCAGTGGAACTTACATTTCAGCATATTGTTACTATAGTCTTAGATATCCTGCCATTAAGCCACATTTAGGAAGGCCATAGTTCAGAGCATTCTCTTCCCTAGATTAGGAGCTCTTGGAGACTGCAGTAGATTATTGGAAAATGCTACAGATGATGCTTTATTTTGCTAGTAATTTTTTCAATGTATAAGAGACATAGAGATAAGTACACAGCAATAAATGTACAAAGTAAACACATCCATGTAATAATCACCCAGCTCAAGAAAGAGAATATTACTAGCTTCCAGAAGCCCCCATCCTACCCTTTCCTAGTTGAGTTCTCACAAGGGTAACTAATATCCTATTAACACCATATATCAGTTTTATCTGCTTTTGAAGTTTGTGTAAATGGAAGCTTTTCTGCCTGGTCAACATTTTGTTTGAGGATTCATCAATATTGTTGTCTTCAGTTGGAGACCATTCATTCTCATTTCTGTGTGGCCATGCTATGAATATATCTGGACAGTTAATATTTGGTCAATGACTCTTTTCCCTCAAGGGTAGCTCAGAGGTTGACTGTGGCTTCCTAGGCCTTCCCTGATTCTAAATAGAATCCACAGGTGGATTCTGAAATCACTGTAAAGATTTGTATGGGGTGTCATGACAAAGCAGTTGAAGTCTTTACAATTTTTAAAAGACTGTGTAAAAGGTTGTATTCTTTCAGGGAAAGAGTTTATTACATCTCCCCATTCTTTTATCCCATCAATCTGCTCTTTTAATTTGGCTGATTTTGAATCATAGGATGTCTAAGCTGGAAAATCACATCTTCTGGGAAACATTTTGCGTAAATTCTGGTAACAGTTGTATGAATTTCTATTTCCTCAGGAATTACGATAAGAGGTTTACCACATAGGCCTCAAGAAAAATAGCAACAGATCCATTCACAGTAACAACTGGAGATCATAAATACTTTTCTGATTATTCCTTGCACTTTACTTTACCATTATATAATGGAATTTTTTCCCCAATTAAAACAGAAGGCTTCAAAGCATGACAGATTTCTATCTGAGAATAAGATGACATTTAATTTATATATAAATTAAAATTCATATTTTAAAATTCTACAATGAAATTCAATAAGTATTTTGCAAACTTGTCAGCATTTACTTCATGGATTAACATCCACACTACAGTTTTAAATGTGGAAGTTAAAATATTATCTGTATTCTGAATAGTAAATGTAAAGTGTTAAAGATGTGTGTTTTATGAAATCCTGTTTGACATATGTTAAAATGTCATTAGAACATTATTTTAAATGAAAAAGTTTTTTTCATTCAGACTGAGGTGTATGTATAACTTCATTCGTTTATTTATTCATTCAACAAGATATTTAATGAGCACCTGCTATGTGCCAGGCATTGCACTAGGCTATAGACATGTCACATAAATAAGATGACTATTGCCGCTGTCCTCAAGAGCCTATAGTTTAGTGTAGTTGAGATATAGATAAGTAAATAAATAATTTCTACACAGGATACTCACTGCTTTAATCAGGCAAACAGGATTCTGTATGTGTTACAGAAGCACACGAAAGACACCAAATCGATCCTTGGAAAGTCATGAAATCTTTCCCAAGGAAGTGATGCGTAAGGTAGGTCTATATCGTTCAAGCTGGCAGTTCTAAAATGATGAAGCTTTTTCATACTCACTTGGAGGGTGTGGGAAAGACATACTAGCCCTGAAATTATATTGTATCGAGTTAGTTAAACTGGCTCTGATGAAAACACTTTTAAACAGCAAACCAAGAAGACCTATAACACTAAGAAACCAAAGCCAAACAAAACAAAATGAAGAAACAAAACCTCCAGACCTTAATATTTTTCCAAGTCACGCTGATGTGATAAAATCAGAATTACTGAACACTTGTAAGATATCAAATGTTGTGCCTTTGACTTAGCATATTCAGAAAGGGAATTTAATTGAGAAGACTTATGAATTAATTGAAGATCTAATGCATCTGGATCATTCAGCTCCTACTAATATACAGAATTTCCAAAGGCCATGTTTAGTTTGACGTCAATGAATGATTCATCATTTCTCTTGACTTTCAGGCTGACCAGTGTCCCGTGTCAAATACCAAACAATGTGTTAGATTTAAGTTTTCTCATTTGTAAACTATCTAGTCTGCTCCTATGCAGATGAACAAGGGTAAAAAGTCAAGCAAATGAATAATGAGAAAAAGATTAGTGTATTGTATAAACAAAGACGCAAAGCAGATCAATGGTTACCTGGGGCCCAAGGTGGAGAGAAGACTATAAACAGACACAAAGGAACTTTGGGGGATGATGGAAGTGTTCTAAAACTAGATTGTGGTGATTGTTGTACAACTGGATAAATGTATTAAAACTCTTGAATTGTACACTTAAAATGGGTGAATTTTGTGGTTGAGAATCTGCCTGCCAATGCAGGGGACACAGGTTCGAGCCCTGGTCTGGGAAGATCCCCCATGCTGTGGAGCAACTGGGCCCGTGAGCCACAATTACTGAGCCTGCGCGTCTGGAGCCTGTGCTCCTCAACAAGAGAGGCCGTGATAATGAGAGGCCCGCGCACCGCGATGAAGAGTGGCCCCCCCTCACCGCAACTAGAGAAAGCCCTCGCACAGAAACGAAGATCCAACACAGCCAAAAATAAATAAATAAATAAATAAATAAATAAATAAATAAATAAATAAATTTTAAAAAATGGGTGAATTTTGTGCTAGGTAAATTATACCCTAAAAAGGCTGTAATTAAAAAAAAAAGAATAATGGATGATAAAATTAGTGGGCTAAAGTACAAGTATGATGAAAAACAAGATATTTACATAGTCTCAAATTATCTCCCACTAGATACTTATTAACTGCAATGGGGAAAACAGTAACTTTATGGTGGAGAAACCTGGCAGACAGTACTTTTAAATGATCAGAGTTAACATCACCAGTAAAAGGACGGATGGATATCACATGCCTTCTGAAGTGATACACAGAGAAGGATATAACATCGGTTTGTGGTACTCCCGCCCAAAATGCATAACCTGAATTTAATCCTGAGGAAGCATATGACAACCCCAAGTTGAGGGACATTCTATAAAATAACTGACAAACACTCTTCAAAACTGTCAAGTTCAGGAATGACAGACAGAGAAATACTCCTGATTAAAGTAGGGCATGTGACAGCTAAGTGCAATGTGAGATCCTACGCTGGATCCCGGTCCAGAAAACAGATGTTAGCGAGCAAACAGAAGACAGCGAGCAACATTTGAATAAGGTCTGTAGATTAGTTAACAGCATTGTGTCAATGTTAATTTCCTGCTTTTGATAACTGTGGTGCGATTGTGTGAGATATTAAAATTAGGGGAAACAGGATGAAGGGTATATGTGGGAATCTCTGTACTATTTTTGTAACTTTTGTAAGTTATTTTGAAGTAGTTTCAAAATGAAAAGTTAAAGGTTAAAAGGATGTTTTACCTTTCAGCTGGGAAAATGGCAATGGATTGATAAGAAATTAATGGTGAAGTAGCGACCAGAATTTTACCCATTGCTCAGAAAGCGGTAAGTAGGAAAACAAGGTGAGGTAGCGACATTTTTAAATGAAGTACTAAAACTAAATATTATTATATTAACCATTCTCTTTCCTGCTCTTCCCTTCCCAGTGGAACTGCACTATTCTGTACTTTTCTTTTTCTTCTTAAGAATATATCTTTTTAGTGACTCTTGTATTAGTGAAATAAAACATTTTAAACTGAAAACTTGATTCTGCTTTGCTTAATATTAAAAGAGAAATTATGGGTCACAATGATATTTGATGCAAAACTTGGAAAGGCAGAATCTTATTGACCCAAGAGTTTTTAGAATTCAAAGTGCTCATCTGGTTACTATTCTGTTCAGTTAAGATAATAAAGTGAATGTTTTACATTCTGGTGACCACAGAAGCACAACGAACAAGGAGACAAGGAGCACTGGCCAGGTAGGGCAAAGGTCTATGTGTGCGCTATTGCTATTATGATACATTTATCATATGTGTGCTTATGAGTATGGTCTTTATTTTTTAATTTTAAATTAATTTTAATTTTTTATTGAAGTATCGTTGATTTACAATGTTGTGTTAGTTTCAGGTGTACAGTAAAGTGATTCGGTCATATATATATTCTTTTTCAGACTCTTTTCCCTTATAGGTTATTACAAAATATTGAGTATAGCTCTCTGTGCTACACAATAAGTCCCTGTTGGTTATCTGTTTTATATATAGTAGTGCGTATATGTTAATCCCTGTTATGTTAATTTTCCTCTTCAATGTTTACTGCAAAAGAGCAAGTAGCTCTCCAGTTGAGTCAATTGTTAACTTCAAAGTTTTTATTTAATCTCCTAGGAATGTCACCTTCAACTTTAAGGCATGTAATGACCATAAAGCTTATAAACATGTTTGTTAAAGGAAATCATAATTGGTTATTTAATCTATAGAATACAAGTGTTACGGGAGATTAAATTTGTTCAATTAAGCTGTACATGAATTTACCACACCTGTGATCAGAAAGAAATCCATCGTGTATAGTATAGATTCTCTTGTTATTCAGAAAGCTTCATGCAGACTCTTCTTTCTGTCTTTTTCTTGGGGACTGTCCAAAACAAAGATGCTTCTAGCAGTTTCATATGTAAATACAGTGCAAAGATTTACTCTACCACAGTATTCCAATGTATGGATGTGTCAAATTTATTTAGCTACTCCCCTACAGGTGGATAGTTAGGATTTTCCCAACATTTTACCTACAACACACCTACTATAAATGTCATAAATGTCTGCATATGTGTATATGTAGGACAAATTTCTAGCCATAGAATTCCTAGGTCAAAAGGCCTATAAAATTAAGATTTTGATAGCTATTTAAAAATTTGCCTTCCATAAAAAGCTTGTTGATATATATCTTATTTATTTAAAAATGTTTAGTTTTCGTGTTAAAAATTATAGATGCCTTTTGTCTTTTGTAACCAGTAATATGATACAAAGATGTATTAAAAAATAAAATGTAACCATTTCTCCTCTTCCCCCATTGCCCCTGTCTGCTATTATTACAGTGATGTGTATCCTTTCAAACATACTGGATGCGTGTCACCATACACACACACGTACATAAGTACAATCTCATATATACATGGACTGTCTGAATTTTTTCTAATTAGAATACATTCAGGTGTATTTATATTATTTTAAAGACAAACAAGTAAAACCTTCTATTGGTTAGAGTTCGTTTCAGTGGCATGAACAGAAATTTAAACAGCACGAAAGTTCATTTTCCTCTCCTGCAGCTCCACGCCAGGGTGTGGGCTGCTTCCAGGTCTCTGCTCCCACATCTCTGGGGGTGTGGCTCCCATTCTTAGTAACCAAGAATCGCTCCAGCCATCACTTCTGTATCCCAGGCAGCAAGAGAAAGAAGAAATGAAGGACACGAGGTTCTACAAAACTGCCACACACCACTTCGCATCCAGTCCATGAGCCAGAACTTCACCACATGACCGTTCCTAGTTGCAAGGTAGACTAGGAAGGGTAATCTTTATCCTAAGAGGCCACGTACCTAGCTTAAAATTCAGGGGGTCTGCTATTATTAAAGAAGAGGGGGATGAGTCATACACTACCTAATTCAGGAAATTTCAAATTATTATGCACATATGTTTGGAAGGACCACTAAAATAAAGGTAGCTTGCAGAAGGAGTAAGGGTGCCGAAGGACGCTGATGTGAAGGAAGTTCCCATAGAAAGATTAGGTGATTGAGGTAGAGACACGGAAGTGGCTGCATGGCTTGAAAATATTTGCTGCTATGTATTTGGAGCAGCTTACACTGAGACTCAAGGGCAGAACAAAAACATTAAAATAATAAGAGGAAAGTAAGTAAGTCAATCTGAAGAAAGTTCATGAATCTTCCTCCATAAGTGAAGTCGTAATGCCTAATTGAGAGACAGAGCTATGGGACTCCAAAGACACTGGTCTTGAAACCAGGAAGCCCTGGCTTTGCTGAGAGCACAGTATTTCAGTTAAGTGCAATTAAACACTCTGAGGAAATTTGGAGGAATAGTAAGAGGAAGGAAGAACGGAGATCTTTCACTTTTGTTTCTGTCTTTTATTTACATTTAAGCAATCATGAGCAGGTGCCTGTGGATTTTGGCATACACTTCTTTAAAACCATAAAAGTTAGAAAGTGAAACTTAAATAAAGCCACAAATGTCACTTCTAAATTTCTATCGACAGTAGAAGAGGATATTATTTAGACTGTCTCCTAAACCATTACAATATAAATCATTGCACACCATTTTTCTAGTTTTGCTCAACACCCACTCTTCGCCCGATAGTCTATTTTGGAGAGAATAGTGCACCACTCAAGTTGGCCAGCCTGCAGGCTTTGAACAGTGCTTTTCTTTTTTTAAAAGATTTTGTGGGAAGCTGATTTAAAAGTGACTGGACTATAAACTAAGCCTTATAAGTAGCATAGTTTAACAGCCTAAGACAATGAATTCAAATAATATTACTGACAGCCTTAAATGAAAGTCACACTCCCTAAAAACACAGAAATGTACTTATTTCACCTGCCAGTCACCTTCAATATTTTGGGGAAGGAATATTATTTCATGTGCATAAAATGGTTTTACATCTTAACGGAGGACTATATGATACTTGAATATTGTTATTCTGTCTTAACTAAGGCAGTTACAAGAATAAAAACCATTGGCCTCTGGCCTTTCAGAGATATTCCCACTAAGTTCATGTGCATCTAATGAAAAATAGCAAATAAATCAATAAATATTAGCATTTAAGAAATATTTATTTATTTACCAAGCACAGCTAGATAAGAGGAACTGGGTTAATTTTGAAACCCTCAGTTTCCTTTTCTCTAAGCCAATAGTTATTGCTGGTCACTGATGTGTTCTTTCCTTTGCAGGAAGTTGCAAAATTGAGAGAAAAAAACAATACCAAATTGGCATTATTTTTAGCTTTCCTCTGATTTGGATGTAGCTACAGTCCTTACTTTTTCTCGTGGCAACTGTCATAATTATTCAAAGGAGAAAAATGAGGCAAAAGGGAGGAGCAGGGAATTATGCCAAAGGACATATGGCAGGGTTATTGCCACAAAGCTGAGCTGCTGGAATTCAGCTCTGCGCCAACAGAGGGCTCTTACCACAATGGAAAGAGTCAGGTGCTCCTTAAATTGGGTATCAGTGTCCTTGGAGAAATAGTTTAGACTTCTCAGTTTCAGACCTACCTTCCTCTGAATATTAGTATGGTAGTATACTATGGTACCTAACCCTTTGAGGATGGGGAGGGGTTGCAATGGTGAATGATTTACAAACTGAGTTTAAAATAGCAAGGGTGATCTGTTTTTGCAAAATTCAGCTTAACAAGGCAGTGCATATTAGATCAGTAGTTGGCAAACTATGGCTTGCTGCTTCTTTCTGTACAGTCTGCAAGCTCAGAATGATTTTTATATTTTTTGTAGGTTGAAAAAAATTAAAAGAATAATATTTCATGACATGAAAATTATATGAGGCTCAAATTGCAAAACGTGTGGACATTTGCTTTCTCTCTTATGAGTACCTACATAACATCCTTGAATTTTCCTGTTGACTAAAGTACTTACTGCCTGGCCCTTTACAGAAAAAGTTTGCAGATCTCTGGTTTAGAAGAGCATGGGACTTAGTGTCAGGAAGATCTGGATTGAGCTGCAGGGCTGAATTTACTGAATGTACAACTTTGAGCAAGATATCTAACTTTTCTAAGCCTCCGTTTCCTTGCTTATAAATGGGCATACAAATAATATTTATCTTGCAGAGTTAAATGAGATAATGCATTTAATATGTTTAACATAATGTCTATCACTTAGTAAGGGATCCACACATTATTATTATTGTTATCATTTTACCATAAAGCAACTGTGATTAAATAAAATGCAAAAATGAGGAAATTTTAAAGTTACATTGGAATAGATTGTAATAGATTGCAGAAGAGAATAGAAGAGATTGTGATAGATTCTACAATATTATACTTAGGACATTTAAAAACTTACTTTAAAAGGCATTTTGGATTAAATAAAAACAACAACAACCACGTCTCACTCAGAATAGAATGGATAAAATTGATGTCCTGTGTTAAGATAGAAGTAAAAACAGTCATACTCAGACATGCAAGAAGAGCTGAGATTGAAAGCCATATAACTAAATAAATCAAATCCCTCACCTCTTCAGACACGTGCTTCCTAAATTCTGTCCAGTTACTAGAGTCAGAAAAGAAAATGGTAGAACTCCATAGAATTCATGCATAGACATCTTGCTGAAGAATATTATGGAAAAAGACTAAAAGAAAAATTTTAAGCTCTAATCTTTATACTCATACCTAGGTATGTCTCAATTGGGAAATTACAACAAATGATAACTCTACACAGAAGGCCAGGACTTGAAACTGCTGGAGGCAAGACCTGAAGGCAGTGCTTCTGTGCAAATGCACACTGTCACCACCACATTTTGATGCACAGAGGAGGCTCTTTTATTTTATTTTTTAAAAAAATTTTATTTATTTTATTTATTTATCTTAGTTCCCTGATCAGGGATTGAACCTGGGCCCCCTGCAGTGGAAGCTTGGAGTCTTAACCACTGGACCACCTGGGAACTCCTGGGAGCCTTTTTTAAATAGCAGCTCTTTTGGGATAAAATTCACATACCGTACAATACACCTATTTAAAGTGTACAACTGAGTAGTTTTTAGTGTGTTCAGAGAGTTGTGCTACCATGACCAACAGTCAATTTTAGAACATTTTTGTCACCCCCCAAATGTACCCATTACAGTCACTGCCTTCAGTCCCCTAGTCCCTGGTAATAAATAATCTACTTTGTTTCTATAGATCTGCCTATTCTGGACATTTCATGTAAATGGAATCATACAATATGTGGTGTTCTGTGAATGCCTTCTTTCACTCAGCGTAATGCTTTTGAGGTTCATTCATCTTGTAGCAGGTATCAGTACTCTATTTCTGTTTATTGTGAGATACTTTTCCATTATACCATATTTTGTTTATCCATTCATCAGCTGATGGACATTTGGGGTGCCTTTAACTTTTGACCACTGTATAAAACTCTTTTTGCTCCTGACTGAGGCTACACACTGTTACAGCAGTACTTGTCCATCCTCTTGACTGAGCCGCTAAAGGGCACAGGTTGTTCCTGGTGAGAGATAAGAGATGTTAGTATAATGTTCAGCCAGAGTCATGTAAGGGAATCTGCAAGAACTTGCCTGAGAAGTATGTAAGAGAAGGAAGTCACAGCTGTAACAGCTTCTGTTCAGGCAGTAATGCTGAAGCATCACTCAATGCTGTTCATAAGAGCAAAACCTGAAAATGATTGACAGGAAATGGATAAATAAGTTGCTGCAGAGTCATATAACGATATAATACAACAGTGGAGTTAGAAAATTAGCTAACCCTAGGAGATTATATATTGTACGATACTCTTTTTATGGAATTCAAAGACAAGCAAAATTAAACATCATATTGTCTAAGTACATATATAAGTGATAGAACTAAAAAGAAAAGAGGAAGTAAGTCACCTATGATCAACCACTATGAGAGTGCTTACTATCTCAGAGGAGAGGCAGAGGGTTGGAATAGGAGACAGCCACATGAATAGGTGTAACTTATTGGTAATGTTCTTGGGTTAGAGGTGAGGTCAAAGGAGTTCATTGTAAATATACATAAATATATATGTAAATATAAAGGACAGCTATTGTAGACTAAAAAAATGCACAAACTAAAAGTTGAGAATTACGTTTTATTCATGAGGAATTAAGCCTGGGAGCAGCCTCTCAGATAGCTCTAAGGGACTGTTCTGAAGATGTAAGGGAGGAGCCAGGGTCTAGGAGTTTTTGCAAAACAAACAAACAAACAAAAAAAACAAACCAGGTAGCTAGAACGTCAAAAGATTACTGTTAAAGAAAACCAGACATCTCAAGTTAATGAATTTACTGCTTTTCTATGTATGGGAAGATGAAAGAGTCTGGGCTTAATGAAACCATTCCTTTGATATGCACCTTAACTATCTAGGGCCCATATCCTGTTTTTCTCCATCCTGAATCCCCTCAGGGTGCACTGTTGGTAGGCTGCAGAGGCTAATGGCTTGACGGCTGCAACAGCCTTTGTTTACTGATATGGCAGGTGACATTCTTTGTCCAGACTATCCATGGATTATTGATGAGAGTGTCATGCACTAAAGAATATAATAAATGAACTCAGGGTACCTGAGTCCAAATAAAAAATGAGAAGATAAAATAAATAAAAATAATGCATGTACGTGGTAAAAATTTGGATATACATGTAAAATATGCAATTATAAAAAAGAAAAAAGTTTCACTAGTTCAGGCAGAAAAATTACAATTACCTTTGCAGTGTTAACAGCTTCCCATTGTTTCTCCTATGAATTAAAAAATTTTTTTTAATGATACTAAGAAATGTCAAGTTGATAAAGCCTATTCCTCATGAGAGCTGTTTAGGACAGGCTACTCACTTCAGGTTCCAACCACCTGGGACTCAACCCTACCATCAGCCAGCCATTAGCTTTTAAGGCTAAAGGCGCACACAGAGACGGCGTCAGGTCTGGGCCCAGCAAGTCCGCCTCGCTCGGGTCCGGTTCAGAGAACACGCCCCAGGGACCAGCCCAGTTCCCCTGGGGGCGTGTCTAAGAGGGGAGGCGGTCCTCAGCCGGAGACCAGGTAATAACCGTGGGCGGCATCAGGAGGCGCCACGCGTCGCGGCGTGATGACGTCAAGCACGCGCCGCGCGCTTAGCGTGCGCAGCTGCGGGCCGGCGTCTTGATCCCAGGTGTTTGCTCTTAGGTGGAGGTGTGCTGTGCTGTTTGCCAGGATGTTTCGTGCTATTGGCTCTGCGGATGATGAAGAGGAGCAGGCGGAGGAGGACTGTCCTGAATTGGTCCCCATTAAGACGAAGCAAAGAGAGGAGAAGGAGGAAACGTCTGGCCCCGGCGCTAAGATCCCAGTCACAATTATCACCGGGTATTTAGGTAACTAACAGTCCCGGTCAGAAAATGCAGTGAACGCTGTTGTCCTGTGAGTTTGAGGCTGACGGTGCCTGTTCTCCTTAGGCATCGGGGCCTTCTGGCCGACAGCAAATGTCTCTGAGGTAGGGGCTGGGTCACTTGCTCCCCGACTGGGTTGCTTTTCATCTCAGAGGTTATGCTCAGAGCCCTCTAAGTTAGGGTCACATTTATCAAGTGAGATTGAAAATTAGCCTCGCATTTTTGAAACTAGTTCTGGCTTTGCAGTGTGAAGCACGGACCCGCCCCTCATTATGCATGTGACCTCTAACAAGTTACCTTGTTTTTCTAAAGTTCACCTGCCTCACTTGAAAACGGAAATAGTTCCAGTCACCTGTCTGCCTTTGCTTTTCTCTTCTGCTTAGTGGGGCAAGAAATACCTACCGTATAACTCTGTTCCAATTAGAGTGTAACCTTTCTGAAAATGCCCGACACCCGAGGACCATTACTCAGTATATTCCTCTTCCTCACGAGCCAGTCTCTAACAGCCTTTCGTGTAAAGTACTAATATCTCAAACATTTTTTTTGAGGTCTGTTTGTAAAGTACTGTAGGAGAAAGAGTAAGAATAAAATTACTGTGCCCTCAAAGGCTATATTTCTCAAACTGAGGACTTTCAGGAGTTCATGGGATCACTTGAATTCATAGCTTTATAAACAGTACAATTTCCTGAAGGACAGTTTACGTGCTTACACTAGAGGTACTTTACTGGAAAAGTTTGAGAAGTATTATTTTAAAACTTTACAGTTAACTAGAAGGGCTAGAATAAATACCATATTAAAAGTGTGGAAAAAGTTAAGAAATGTAGATAAAGTGAAACGATCTGGGAAAATAATACCACTCCTAGATGCTGCTGGAGACAAGTACAAACTTGGTGCACCTGAGGGCCTTTTACATAAAAATAGGAATTAAATCACTGGCATTTCTCTTTTGTTGCTTTGTAGACTAAGTTTATTTTCATTTTTACTCAGGATTAATTTTATAAAGGAGTTTATTTATTATTAAAGGAATTTCCCACTGTTATTCAGAGGCTGCTCTACTGCGAAGTTGAGCACATTTCTTGTCTGAAACAGTATAGTTTAGACTTGCCCTCCTGTCTTTCCCCATTTTGCTCACTGTTAGATCAGAAGAGCATTGGAGATAATGGTCTGAAGCTTAGGAGTGAGGACTAATGCCAGCAACTTTGTTGCTGAATCTAGGGGATAGTTTCCTTACTTATTCTTGACCATTTTCTCTTTCTTGAACTCTTGTTCCCTTGGTTTCCATCACATTTTTCATCAGATTTTCCACCTGCTTTTCTGGCTTCTTTAAAATTTATTTTTTTCCCTCTCTGTCCATCCTTTTAACTTCATACCCAGCTGGTTTCTATTTTGATGTCCGGCAGACATGTCAAACTCAGCATGTATAAAACTTCATCTTACCATCCCATCATGAATGATGGTTGCTTCTGTGAGCCCAACCATCTGGAATATTCTAAAAGCTTCCTAAATGGTCTTGAGTCATGGTGCCCTTTAATATATTCTGTATTTGAGCCTTAATGATCTTTATGAATGTCAATCTGATTTTGCCACACCCTTCAGTGGTTTTTATTTGGGTTAAAGTTCAGATTCCTTAACATGAATTACAAGAGCTTTACAATCTGGCTCTTGACAACCTCTTCAGCCTGCGGAACTGTGGTCCAGCCACACTGAACGACTTTTACTTCTACAATGTGCCAAGTGTTTTGGCCCCAGGAATACTTTCTTCTGTTAGTCCTCTGGCTAGATGTCCCTCTTAGGTGCTCCCTGACATCTTGTACATCTATTGAATGTGTCATCCCGTGACATAATTGCCTCTTTATTGCTCTGAATTCCACTCCTTCTCCCACTTCCTTTAATGTTTCTAAGCTTCCTGAAGGTAGAGAGAGTTTGTCTGTGTCTTGTGCATTTTTCACCAAGGCTCAGTATAAAATCTGGTCCATAGGAGACTTTTGACTGACTGAACTGTGTCTTAACGTCTTTTGCTTCATAATATGGTTAATTATGAAGCCCTAGTAATTCTATTAGGTCTCCTACATCCACCCCTTCCTTTCCATTTTCACTGCCACTGCTTAGGGCAGCACTCATGCTCAGGGCACCTGTCTCACACTTGGACTGGTTTTAAGAATTTTCTCATTGCCATGTGTCCTTAAGTTCTGTCCCTTCCATTCTAAATGTCAACCTTTAGTGATATTGAGCTTCCTAAAGCCCGCTAAATACAAGCCTTCCATCCCTTTGATAGCTTTATATGAATGTGACCCCAAAAAGTTGAAGATATTAATACTCTATTACTCAGTAAATCCCTCCTAGTTATACCCTAGAAATCTTGTAAATGTCCTTCAGAAGATGTGTACAAGCTTACCTGTAAAAGTTCTTAGCAGCACTATTTGTAATAGCAAAACACTAGAAACAACCCAAATGCGCACCAGCAGAAAAATAGGTAAATAAATGACATATTTATACAGTTGAACTACACTAGTATGTGCATGCAATTAGGGTTTGTTTGTTTTCTTGTTTGTTTGTTTGTTTTCCCCTCCATGGACTTTGGTATGTATGGTTCACAAGACAAAAGTTTTTCTTCTGCTTGAGCTGAATCTATTAGGTGTAATATGCCACCTACTGGATAGAGTTAGCGTAGCTTTATGAACTTTTCTTTCCTAATACTGATTATTGTGTCTTTTGTTAACATTTCCTAGGTCCATTCTCCATTGTATGTGTGTGTGTGTAATCAATTTTATAGATTGCTTTAAGCATACTAAAAGTAGCCATATAGACATTCTGAATTTGTGTCTGGTTAATGATGAATGTTAAAATAAAAGAAAGGTCTTTATGTGTAAATTCTGGGGAAGTAAACCATATATTCTTGACTAAGAACCATTGTCATCATGTGAAGGGATTTAAATATTTTATGTTTTATAAACTACACAAGTACTTTATTCCTTAGGAGCCATTACTTCAATAATTCCTTATTTAATAGAAAATTTAGATGCCCTTACATTAATTGTGTAAGTTATATAAAAGGCATATTTTTTTTGTCATATGAGGTCAAAGAAATCTATGTGACCCACCTTGTTGGAATATTTGTAAATATTTATAAAATTTTATGTTAGCATAAAGCATTTTTAATAGTTTTCAAAGGATACTTTAATCTTTTCCTCTAGAATCTTCTCTTACCATTGTTAAATAATATTTGAATAGCATGCAAATTTTAAAGAGTGTTGGGACTCTTTATATCTTTTTTTTTAAGACTTTAATTTATTAATTTATTAATTTATTTTGGCTGCATCGGGTCTCAGTTGTGGCATGTGGGATCTTTGTTGAGGCACGCGGCATCTTTAGTTGCGGTGCGTGGGCTCTTCATTGCGGCGCTCAGGCTTCTCTCTAGTTGTGGTGTGCAGGTTTCCTCTCTCTAGTTGTGGCGCGCGGCCTCCAGGGCGCGTGGGCTCTGTAGTTTGCAGCACGCAGGCTCTTTAGTTGAGGCCCGCAAGCTCAGTAGTTGTGGCACTCGGGCTTAGTTGCCCCGCGGCATGTGGGTCAGTTCCCTGACCAGGGATCAAACCTGCGTCCCCTGCATTGTAAGGCGGATTCTTTACCACTGGACCACCAGGGAAGTCCCTTTATATCTTTTTTTGTGTCTTTAAAATTAGTCTTTGAATTTTGTTATTAAAACCAACATATTTTATAGGTGCTGGGAAGACAACACTTCTGAACTATATTTTGACAGAGCAACACAGTAAAAGAATAGCAGTGATTTTAAATGAATTTGGGGAAGGTAAGTAAAGTTCAGTAAATGCCATGCTGCAAGAATTTATTGGACAGTTAATTCAACTGGTGAATTGATATTCCATGTTTTAAAATGAAAATGCAAGATATTATAATGTGAACACATTGCTGTAGATAGTTTTGGAAAAATTAGATTCATTTATGTCAAGCTTTATTTTGTATAGATTCGAGATATTGAAATCAGATAATTTCTATAAAATTTTATCTTGTTTAACTTTAGAATTCATACCAACAGAATTAAATTAGATTTTTGCATAAAATAAATATCTCCAGAAATAAAAATCTAAGGATATGAAAGAAAATCTTTCAGGAAGATTTTTGTACCAACTAGGAAGTTCCTTTTGTACTGACTGTATTGTATAATTGCAACTTTTGAAAAATATTTGAAAATGCTTCAGGCTTATAAGTTTATCTTGTTGAACGTTTATTATTCTGCAAAGCAGTTAAAACAGAAGATTTAAAAAATAAGTTAAACATGTGGTCTCCATCCTCAAGCAACTTCATTTATCTGTGAAAATATGTACATTTAACATTCCAGTTTTTTTGTCTTTAATATTGAACTGTGTTTAAAAAAATGTATACAGCAGTGTTAGACACAATTCTCTGATTTCTTTTATAAGCTTTTCTTCTCAAGTGTGAATTTTAATAAAACTCATGTTTAGCCAAAAAATATAACTTCAGTTGGGGTATTTCTTAGATTATACTTTTTTTTCAGTTACAAATTGGTAAAGGAGCTAGGTTTATTAACAGGATGGGAGGCCTGTTAGTTGAACTTCATTTCTGGTTTTAGTAAACTGAAGATAGTTTCAATAAACTACAGAGTCCTGTTAGACAAAAATAAAAATCCTAAGATTTTTTAATCATAGTTTTAAATTCTAACTTCTTATTAACTGATCTTCTGTCGGACACTGATTACATTTATTATTATTTCTTACTATCTTCATTCTTTCTGGACCTTTTTTACAACTTTGTCCTTTACAACATTTGTTATACTTTCCTTTTCATTTTATTAATGTTCTCTACACCCTGAATTCTGTAGCAGCCCCTTTCAAAACTCTTTTATCATTGTCTAACTGAAGTATAAACAAAAAATATATGTAAGTGAAAAATTATTCAGGTTTTTTTTGTTGTTGTTGTTGGTCATTTGCTTTACTGGACATTTAGAACTCTTTCCTGGCTTGGGTATGTTTCTTTACTGGAGGAAAAGTAAGACTTTTAAATCATTCTTATTTGATAACAAGCATCTCAGGCTCTCAAATATACTTTATCCTTTCTCAAGTAAGCATTGCTAGGAAACGTATGTGTATTTGATTAAAATTTAATTTTTAAGTGAGCACATTGGTACCCTGGCCAAGCAAAGCTTCCTCAAAATGAACTAAGGGTATAACTCATACATACGGGGAATACTGAACAGTCTGTCTAGTAGACACAGAAACAATTTAGAGGAAGAATGAAAACATAGGTAAGAGATTGAAGGGCATATAAAAACCAATATATAAACATACTGGTCTATCTAGAGAGTTGGCCATGGACAAGAAAGAACGCCTTTAAAATAGCTACTTTATTAGGAAATGGGAGCAGGCTAGTAAGAGGCCTAAAGAGGAAGTAGATTTTACACTTGCCTCTTTAGGGGCTTAAATTCTCTTAAAGAAAGGAAAGCTAAAATAATCTAGAGTAGTATAGTTTAAAATATTGAGGCAGCCTGAATAGAATGAAAGAATAAAAGTTACGAAATGTATTGTCTGCTTTGAAATCTGCTCCATTATTGAGTATACTCATCTTTGTTTTTGGCTGACTAGTGGACATAATCTAAAGAGTGCTTCTTGTTAATCATTCTAGGAAGTGCATTGGAGAAATCCTTAGCTGTCAGCCAAGGTGGAGAACTCTACGAAGAATGGCTGGAACTTAGAAACGGTTGCCTCTGCTGTTCCGTAAAGTGAGGAATGTTTTTACTGTGTGCTTGTTGGCTTCTGGAAATGTTTATTGGTTATATTTCTAGCTTTGATTTCCTTATGTAAATTAACTGAATCTACATAATCTTCTTCACTGTATTTTCAAGTAAATGACTTATTAGGATGCATTTTCTTAAAGCATTTCTTGATGCCTTGTTTTTCTATCTGCTCTAATGCTGTGGTCCTTTTATTGAGTTTTTTGTTGTTATTTTTGATGTCAGGGTTTAATTAATAATCCCTGTGGTGCATGAGAGTCTCATTTAATGTATAAAAAATGATTATTCTGAATTTAATAAGTCATTGGTCTTATTTCCAAGAATTCAACCTCTAAAAACAAAAATAAATGACCATGAAAAAAGAGAAAAACCTCACATCCTGTTCCACCAGTTATAGTTGTTTCCAAGGACAGTGTTTTATTCACCAATATAACAGCTCTTAGAAAAGGAGTGACACGTAGTAGTCACTCAAGTGTTTGTTGAGCAAATTAGGAAAATTAATACCCGTATGGTTGATTTTGTATATTCTAGTGAATTAAATTTCTTCTACATCATTTACTATCTTAGGTGTTTGAGTCAAGTGTATTAACAAGGCTAAAACATAACAGATTTTCTTAGACAATTAAAATTAAGTATTTTCTTGCACTTTTGATATTATTAAGAAAAAAAGGAAATTAAAGCCTGCTACCCTAATTCAGAACAGAATTGAAAGGTATTTAATTGTAGTGTCCCTTTAGCTGTTATATTAAGCTACTGTAATTCCTAAATTTTGTCATTTTCTATATTGATTTTTTTCTTTCATAAAGCTATAAAAATAACAGGTTCTGACTTACTTTAGTCAGGTATATTAAAATTCCCTCTGCTTTTAATTTTAATAAAATTAAAGTATTAACTCATCAAGTATCTGATTTCTTGTTACCTGTCAGCATATATGCATCCATTTCCCTCCCCTCCCCTAAACTGTTAAATACTGGATGGACATGTTAGAAGCTTGGGACTGAGGTAAATTTCCACATGCCTAAAGATATCTTTATCCCTGGTTGCTAAATATATTTTTAAATGTTTGTGATGATCACTTTAAAATATTCAGGCAATCAACGTATATCATGTTTTGGCATTCTCCAGGGACAGTGGCCTTAGAGCTATTGAAAATTTGATGCAGAAGAAAGGGAAATTTGATTACATACTGTTAGAGACCACTGGATTAGCAGATCCTGGTAAGAAATGTCATTATTAATAACCAGAATATAGTTCTTAAACATTTAAAAATAAGTGGACTAGAGAAATATCTAAAATGAGTATTAAAGCTTTACTCTAAATTAAAAATTTTTTATTTTGCTTTAAAGGAGAAAAAATACTGAGTCGCATGTTTCTTTGGCAGATGAATGATGATCAAAGTGTTTGGTACTTTTAACATGCTAATAAAATTTGAAGTTCTATCGATTAGGGTTATTGGCATGAACAAAAGTTGTTAAAAATTAGAAAAATCTAATAAAATGTAGGGAAAAAGGAGACATTCTACTTCTAGTATATATTTGGTTGGTTCTGCTCTACAGAGATCTTAATTCTGATTGCTTTTTAATCCAGTTTTCGTAGAGGGTCATTTAGAGATATCTAAGGACTTTTGGAGTTAAATCCGAGAAATACTTATTCCCTTTAAATTAACTGTTAGCATTTTGTTTTTCTACTATTAAACGTGAAATAATTTTATTTGTAAATATTGTCATAAGGTAGAGAGTTACATCAAGGCTTTTTTTCTGGTGTGCAATTAATAATGATTATCTATGAAATTTTTACCTCTGAATGGAATTACATCCAAACTTCCCTGTTGAAAGCTACACAAAGTCTACCTGTTTCTAACAATGGGTTTCTATTCCTTAACATCTTTATTCCAAGTATGCAGAACATTTAGTTTTGTAAGGCTGACCCATACCATTATTTCTTTTTTGATCTGGGTCTATGACATTGCGCCATAAAACCGTATTAAAGAACTGTTTGGGAATAATTTATTGAAGGGGTCATAATTGTTTAAAAGAAATATTGGAGTGTACTGAAGGTTCAAATGTAATCAATTGTTACTTTATTTTGAAGTATTATATAATAACATTGTCCCTATGTTTTCAAATTAGGATTGAGTTAGGCTCTTTTGGTCCTTATAGTAGGCATGGATTTTTCATACATTTTCATACATTTCCAAGAGGTCTGACTGATGATAGGACTTGGACCATTACATTGATGTTAAATATTAATTTAAATCTGGTCAGATGGGAAAGTATATCGTGTGCCTCTTTTTGAAATAGAAAATATCAGTTTCTTTCATTGTAGCCACTGCATAGAGAAAAATTCTTGTAATTTTGAGAGTAGGTGAATTTACTAAAACACAGTTTAGCTTTTCAGAGGAAGTAAAAATTAAATAAAAATCTCAGAGAAAGCTTTTGTACAAATTGTAGGTATAAACAGTTTGATGTTTCTTCTTTCTTTAGAATAATGATTTTTATTGTTTGGGTGAAAATGAAACATTGATCATTAAAAAAAAATTTAAACAGTAACTAAGAAAATACAAAGAAGAAAGTTAAAAAAAATGTTGCCCTATATCTCACTACTGTAAAATACAAGCAGGTAAATTTTATTCCAAGGATTTCTCCGTGCCAGGGCTACTTGCTGTGGTATGTTGAATGACAGCATCAGCCTCAGCTGGTAGCTTGGGAAAAATACAGATTCTTGGGCCTCATCTGAGCTCTATGGAATCAGAATCTCTAAGGGTGGGACCCAGCAATCTGTTTTTTTTTTGTTTTTTTTTTAGAAAGAAATAAAATATGTCAACTTTTAATTCAGAGATAACCACTATACAGTTAGAGGTTGTATACTTTACAACAATACTATATGTGCTGTATTGTAAGCCAGCAATCTGTTTTAGTAAGCCCCCCAGGTGATTCTTACACATGCATAAGTTTGGGAAACCCCGCTCCATGTGTAAATATGCAGAAGTAATTTTATAAAATAGGATCACATTCTTTGTGCTATTCTAAATAATTATTAATGTAGTTCTACTTGAACCTAAAAGAAGAGAACTTGAAAGAAGTGAAAGAATTGCTGAATGTCAGATAAATGCTTCTTCACTGTAAGAGATATGAGATAAGAGATAAGAAAAAAAAGAAAAAATTATAAAGAACATAAATTGGACAAGTTATTTTTTAAACTACGTGTTTAAATTTTCAGGGTTGTACCTATTGACTCTCTGGCATAAAGGATGAGGGAATTAAAACACTTCCACCTTCTCCCATTTGGTTTTGGTTCATTGTATTCTTTGCTATGTTGTCAAGGTTTCCAACATTTATATTCTGTCATACTTTGTTTAGTCCTGTGTTTAAACTGTTTTACCAGCACTATGGCTCCTCCATTCCTGAGTTGATCAATCTCTTGATTGACTGAATTTCATGGTCAGGTAATCTTTTCAAGTTTCAGTGCTGTATTCCTTTAGATCTTGCATACTTCATTGCTTGAGAATGCTTGTCTTTTTTTTTTTTTTATATACTTGAAGGATTACTTGGCTAGGTATAAAATTTTCGTATCACAATTTCTTTCCTTCAGAACTTTGAAAATGTTGCATCATGATCTCTTAGTATTTTTGATTGGCTGGATTTCCTCGTGCAGTATTTTTCTCTTTTCATTGGGAAGGATTTGTGAGTGCTGTATTGAGTTTCAGTGCTGTTGTTTCCTTTAATGTTTGAGAATGTCTGCCTGTGGTTTTCAGTCTTGAAAAACAACTTGGCAGGAGGTAATATCCTCAGAACACTTTCGTTAGAACTTTGTGGTCATTATTTTATTATATTGGAGCAATGAATTTTACTGTAGAAAAATCTGATTTTTTTCCTGCCTCCTTGAAAGTGACTCGCTTTTTCATCTAAAATGCCTGAAAAAAATTTTCTTTATTTTTAAAGTTCAGTAATATAACCAAGATACATCTAGGTGTCATTCATAATCATGTTTTCCTGAATTACAATATACTCTTTAGTCTGTAGGGTTAGTGCTTCATTTAGGGATATTTTCCTTATTTATTACCATGAAGAATTTTTCTGTCAAATTATTGTGTTCTCTTCTTTATGACACGAATTTTTCGTATGTTGAATTTTCTTTTGTTCTCCATATTTATTATCTTCTAATTGTTTTGATATGTCTTTTGCCTCTGCATTTACTGTAATCATCTCAAATCTTCATTTTTGTCCATAATTGTTTCCACCAATGTCTGTTGATGTTTTAAATGAATTAATTGATTAAGTAATGGTACATTGGCCCTAAGTTTTATTTCTTTAGCATTATAAACTACCTTTTCATATTATTCTGTTTTATTTTGCTTTAGAGCCTTTTTTTTTCTTTTTTTAAAGCTCTTCCCTTTTTTAAAAAAAATAGTTTTACTTGTTTCTTTTTGATCTTTATAAAAAAATTTTAATTTATTTATTGGCCATGTCGTGCGGGATCTTAGTTCCCTAACCAGGGATTGAACCTGGGCCACGGCAGTGAAAGCGCCAAGTCCTAACCACTGGACTGCCAGGGAATTACCTAGAGCTTGTTTTTAATTAAGATTATATTGTTTTTATCTTTCTTATTATAAAGAAGCCCTTAGGAATTTTCTTTGGTTTCTTCAGTTATGTTTCCTTCCAGAGCAGGTTCTTTGCCATCTATATTCCCCATTCATTTGTTCATTTTTTTCTTTCCCTCCTTTTATCTGCTTTTTGCTTCTTTTAATCTGTAGTAACATGTGCATAGTTTTTTCACCGTGTTTATGCTTGATGTAGGAGGCTCAGAGAACTGTCTACTTAGATGTGGTGTTCATGAATTTTTTAAATACCCTACCCATGTTACCTAAACTTGTTTTTCTCTTGAGCCATAGTTTGAAAGCTGGGTATTGCTGGGAGTGGGGATGGGGAAGCAGAGAGAGAAGAAGTGATTGAGAGAGCCAGATGGGCAATATGATTTTTAGGCTCTGCTCTCCTACAATACCAAGTGTTCCCCTCCTGTATTAGCTCAAACTACTCATGAATAGATTTCCCGTTCCTTTTGCAGGGACATCCTTGAGCTTCAGACTTCTCTCTTCATTTTGCTCTGAGCCCTAGAAAGTGACCCCCTCCACTGAAAGTGTGGAGACGGTTAGAAAATTTTACCCTTGAAGTTTCTTTGTTGGCTTTTTCCTGTATTGCTTATTTCTCCCTCAGTTCTACTTCTCACCATTTTGAAAGCTATTTCTGATAAATATTAGGATTTTGTAAACTACTTATCTATAACCTCTTGTTGAGTATTGAGGTAGAATTAATGACTATCATACATCACATAGAACTTTCTGTCTTTTATTTTTACTATCACCCAAAAATTATGGCAGGAAGTTGTATATTTGGTTGCTGCTGATAAAATTTGGCTCTCAAAATTTTATTTTGTTTATTTTTATTTTTTGTTTTGTTAGGTTTTGAAGAAGGGAGATTCTATAATTTAGCTCAGGGTTTTTTAACCTTGGTACAAATGACATTTTGGGTTGAATAATTCTTTATTTTAGGAGGCTGTCTTGTGTATTGTAGGATGTTTAACAGAATCCCTGGCTTCTACCTACTACATGCCAGTAGCATTCATGTAGTTGAGATGACCAAAAATTTCTCCAGGCATTGCCAAATATTCCCTGGGGAGAAAAATTACCCTGGGTTTAGAATCACTAATTAACTTCATTCTCTCGTCTTTACTCCCCCTGTTAAACACCTGCATCCAAATTTTAAGTAGTTCTTTCTTTTGTAGTCTGGTAAGTATTAAGCCAAAGATACACATCAGATTTAGAATAAAAGCTCTAATACACTCTTACAGTTCAACTTAATACTAGGCAAATGTTAACCAACGGACTTATAAGCTCTCCGAATAGAAATCAATGAATTTAAAAAAAGATTTATGTACAATGCTGGGAATTTTACTGAGTGAAAAAAATTAATACTTTAAAAAAACAACTTATTGTTTGGAGTAATTATACTCACAATAGATTTACTTTTCTCCTTCATTAATTAAAATCATGTTGTTAGCCAAGTAAGTGAAGAAAATTCTTACTGACAATTCAGTTGTTTCCTGTTTAGAAGACTGACACTCTCCAGTTCTAAGCTAAATAATTGTCATGGTAAAGTAATTTCCTTGAAAAGGACAGGCATTGATTCAGCCCCTGTTACTCACAAATCCTATTTCAGTCAAATTGGAAAACTATTAAGTTTTTGGGAAAAAATCAATAGATATCAGGAAACCATTAGATCTTGTGGCCCTTGCTATATCCTGCATGAGTAATCACTGTAAACTGCTGACAGGTATTTCATTGTTGACACAGAGTGATGCTTGGGAGACCACATCTCGTCAGGGTAGGTGGACGGCTTTAGACATTGGAATGAGTTCAGTTATCCTTGTTTTTCCCCAGGACTCATCCTTTTAGACAGCTCTGTCACTAACTGGACCTGTGATGCTTTGAAAAATCAAATTCTTTCTTCACTGTCAGTTTTCTTTTTTCTTGTGTTGTGGCATACTAATCAGGGTGTGTGGTTTGGTATTGAACCAGTTTCTGTCAAAAACAAGTTTTAATTTCTTATTTAGAAATTATTTTTTCTCAATTAAAAAAATTTCTAAATTTTATATCAGTACTAATAAATAGTGTAAGGATTTATTAGTAAGGCCATAGAGTGTATAATTTTACTTTTATTCTTCTGTAAAACTTACAAGTAAATTTTAAAAAATTAAAAAAAAATTTTGGACAAGTGATTTTGGATTTATCTATGTTTTGCTTTGCTTTCCTTTAGGGAGATAATTATTTGTGAACTGTATGATTATTATATTCAGGAGAGAGAAAATAAAAATAAGACCTGTGTGCACACAGCCATTCTGCCCAAATTATTTGATATTATTTATTGGTAAATTATTATGGCATTGGTAAAAGCTTGATATTGGGTTTGTATGTAATAAGAGTTGGTTTTTTTTGTTTATTGAAGTAGAGAGAGGGGAAGAAATGGGTATAAAATAGTAAATGGTTCTATCACTGTAACTTCCTTAAGAAGATTGAAAACCCATATTTAATTCATATATGTGTTTGCCTGCTAATTCCATTGGGGCAAATTAAAACATTATGGATAGAATTTTGTTTCCTAGTTTGAAGAAATATTTTTATTTGATGAATATTATCATATATTTTCAGGTGCTGTAGCTTCTATGTTTTGGGTTGATGCTGAATTAGGGGTTGATATTTATCTTGATGGTAAGTTTAGAAATGAATTTTTAAAAAAATTTTCAAGTTAAATGTTAATGTTATGGTTAAGATCATTTTTGTTTATTCATATTATACTTTAAATTCCTTGTATTGGTACTCTTTTTAAGCTTGTTTAGTTTGGTGATGAAATAAGTCTTTGTTCATACTGATTCTAAAGCCCCAGACAGTAGTAGAACTAGATATCAATCATAATATCAGCTACCAGTTTAGTGCTTCCATTAAGGTTTTCCTTTTAAATACTATGTAGATTTTCTATATTCCCTGTTGTTTAATTTATGCACTTAGTATATATTAGAGCTTTTTATTTTAAATAACATATATAGTATGAGGATCAAATTTCTGCTTTCATTTTCCCTTAAAGATAAGAATGAAACAAAGCCCCCTACCCCTTGCTCTCTTTACCATAACACTTTTGGGCAATCTTATTCATAGACTTCATTTAAGACATATTAGAAACTTTCTGGATTAGGCAAATATGTTCCCTGCAACACCCCACACCTGATTCTTCACCTTTCTGTAGACCATATTTTTCATAGACTAAGGGGTGAACTTTAAGAATTTCTGAAGCTGGGCCTCATCATTTGGCCCTAATATATATGGAATGTAGCTGGTTAAATTCCTTAGGCGTCATCAAACTCATTCTGCTGTTGTCCTTTGAAAAAATTATTTAGCATATAAATTCAGAGACTGCCAAACTAATTGATCATTTGGAAACTTAGGTACATCTTAGATAAAACAGTTGTGAGTTAGATTGGTGAGAGATATTCTAAGATGCCTCAGATTTGTTAAGCAATAATTTAAATAAGAAAAGTCTCGATTTTGATTATGTGAAAATAAAGATAAGCTGTCTTGTGTAATTTATCACATTCCACTTTATATTATGAAATCTGTCTCATGTTTTGGATTGTAAGCTTTTTAAAGGCCAGAGAAATCTTATCTTCCTTTTTGTTTGTTTAATTTTAAATATTTGTTTTTATTATGTCCCATCTAGTGCCTTAAAATAGTGCTAGGTTCATGTTTGAAATGCATCTGCTTACTAATGGAATTGAATTAAATTGCTGTGCTGGCAAGAGAAAAACCAGTATTTTATTGAGAGACATTTGTGAACTGAAATAGGCTAGTTTTAATTTTAATTCTTAAATTAAAGATGATTTAAAGATTTATTCCTTTGTAGGTATCATAACTGTTGTGGATTCAAAATATGGATTAAATGTAAGTTGAAAGATTGCTATGAGTTACTAATTATTTGTTAAGAGCTGGTTATATGGGGATTGATTTTATTATTTTTTCTATGTTTGTGACTGTTTGAAATATCCTTAACAAAAATATTTTTCTACTGTAAATATAAGATAGTACTTTTTAAAATGGCAGTAATATTATCAGAAACTGTGTGTGTTAAGCCAGTGAGTTACATTTTTAATTTAATATATCATATTTTGGAAGTTTAAAAAGCATGAAGAATAATAAAGCAAATACTTATGGTAAAAAAAAAATAGTTTTTTTTAAAGTATCCTGAACAATAGATGAAATTTATGTGTGTCTTTTAATTATTATTTTGTGTTTCTAAGTTAAATGTTTATTTTCTGCTTCTCTGGCTTGATGTGATAAAAGTTTGAAGTGTAATATTTTGTAATAAGGATAATACAGGATAAAGTTTGGGTATGTGTAACCCCTCACTAGGATTCAGCCCCAATGTTGATAAGCTTTTCTGTTTGATAGAGGAAATTGAGCTTGATAAAGCATATGAGAGCTTAGTTTTCTTGTTAAACTGCTGTCAGACACAAGCTGCAGATGATTGAGTTTTTAAAAAATATACTGCTTTCCCATATTTTGAAGAAATCAGGATTTATGCCTAGGTTTACGGAGGAGAAACTCTCCTTTAAAAGGCATCTTGCTGTGAATGTTTTGCGACTAGCAAGGTCCGGAAATGCATTTAAATGAATTTCAGTTCACAAAATGCACTTAGTAAGATTTTAAAATGCATATTGCCGCGTAAAGTAAAGTGGTGTTTCTCAACTTTCCAAGTGAAAAATTACTAGAGGCAGAAGAGAGTGAAATTATCCTCCATCTCCTGACCCAGTCTGGCGATATGAATAGTGCCCAAAGTAATCATTTCTTAGAAGTTCAAATTTAATGTTTAAAAATTCATGTCCATTTTGTATTCTACCCGACAATATATCTGAATTTCTTAATTTGAACAAGTTTGTTTTTCTTCCAAACCTTTAATTAGGATGGCAGGCTTGTCAAATGGTTACCAATACCCCTTGATTGGCCCTTCAGTTCCCTCAGGGATAGAGCACCCTAATTTGAGAAGTTTGGGAGATGAATCCTTTTTAGATTTTTAAGTCAAAATTTATTAATAGTCTTAAGAACCAAAGAAAGACCCCAGATATTACAGTTTTTACTCAGAAATATTCCAACTGTTCTGAAATCATGATATTTCTAGCAAAATGTTTACAGAGGAAGCAAAAAAAAAAAAAGTCAAATTCTTCACTCTGAGTGTTTATTAAAGGGCATGTTTGAATCCATCTCCTATATAGATTTATTGCCAAATTTGGGTTATCTTCAGGATGGATAGTAGGATTTTTTTTTTTTGATAGACTTACAGTACCAGACCCAAAATCAAACTCTTTATGTATTTATGATTATGGGAATAATATTATATGTATATTTGGATGTGGAAAGGAGTTAAATAGAATCTACCATGAGTGTGATAGAGACCAAAAAAAAAACAAAGCAACATTCTGAATAATGCAGACACAGCAAACGTTTAACCCCCTCCCACCTTGATAAAACATCTTAAATTATTAAATCAATATACCTACACAAAACTGACATACTGTCAGGATAATGGAAACTTTAGATTTTCTACGTCAGGTGCCAAATAAATAACTTTTCCTTTATATGAAGGATTTGCCAACTTGTCTAATTCCTCTGGTTGCAAAGCTTGACCCCAGTAGCTGCTTGTGATTCAGAGAATTCTGAGGCAGTACAAGTAATGACACTTGGATAATGGGCAGCAATTTAAGGGTGTCATGCTTCACAGAGCCAGCCCATCAGAAGTAAAGCTGAGAAATGGTACCTTGTGGCCAGCCAGCCAAATTGAAACTGAAGTGGTAATTGATATCATGGGCTATCACTCTAATGGGATTGTCACCCATTGATCTGAAATATTCATTTTTTAATCATGGGCAAAGAATTGGACAACTTCAAATGACAGCTCTCTATTCTCAGGACTTGACACCCAGGCTACTGACATTGTCCTTTTCAGTTCTGCAAAAGTGACAGCATTTAATGCAATAGAATCAATGAATGAAGTTACACAGAAAAGGTCAAGTCAGAGGTTTCTTTTTGGTTCTTCTGTTATATTGCACAAGCTGTTGAAACAATTCAGTCCGAAAACAGTTTGGCTTGGAAAAGACCAGAAAAATAAATAGACTGACATTATGCAATAATCTTTTCTTAAAAGCTAAAATAGTGTTAGATCTATAACCAATCCATTGGAAAGAAATAGCTGCTGCTTCTTTTTTTTTAAATGTCACTGACATCTTTGACACTAGATTTCTTTCCACTTTGGTCAACAACAGTGTTTCTTTCTTTCTTTCTTTCTTTCTTTTTATCGGTCCAGCTTGTTTCTATTTCTACATAAAAGCCCTTAATGAAGTTGTGTCATACGATGGTGTTATTTCAAAGGATTCCTTTCTTTCTTACGCTGTGCTAAGTTAGAGGGTGGAACCTTAACCTTTTTGATATGTTGGATTAATTAGTACCAAAATTTTTCTGGTCTTTTTCTTGATATATAAGCAAAAGCCACAGTCTCTAAGCAGAGATGAGGAATCCATTGGGGATATACACACACAGACACACACAATATTTTGAAAAACATTTTGCAAAAATTTTTCCTTCCTTGCCTGTACAGGTAAAATAGAATGTCACAATTTCCATTTTTTCACTTTGTAAATGGGAGTCATCTGACTTAATGACTAATGTTGTATTATGTGCTACTGGAGAATGTCCTTTTGAATAGCAGACATTGGTTTTAGTCTTTTTGCAAAGTTTGACTTGGGAAGGTAAGAAGTTGCATAAGGGAAATGGGCTGATATCCAGAGAAAATAAATGTTAGTGTGCATTTATTATTTGTTTATGTTTGTATAGCCTTCATATGTGCATAGAACAGGGACATTTATCTCTTCTGCTTTTTTATATGTTTTATTACATGTCATATTCTTAATAGAGTTGTACCTATTGGCAGGTTTTTATTTTGGGGAATTTTAACATGTTTTTATATTTGATACTTCTTGACTTCCTAGAGGTCATGAAATGTTAGTCCATCCCCGTTAGCTTTGAGTGAAAATTTCTAATCTTCTGGAGATTAGATTAGATGCATTAAAAACATGAGTTACTTTGTGAAAATATTAATATTATTTTATTAGTTACATTTAGGTATGGATAGTCAAAAAAAAAATCTCTAATTTTCTTACCATATCTTTTTTATACACCTCCAGCTCACAGCCAAAAAGTCCCAAATTCATATATAAATAAATCTTACAAAAGGTCAAAAATACAATATTTTGCTAATATTTCAAAAATTTAAAAGAACTTATTATAGGATCATTCAGAGACAGATACCTTGCTAAAAATACATCTTTACTAAACAGATTTACTGCTGAAAAGAAAGGGAGTTGTTGCTTCACCTTATGTAGAATTTTTCAGATAACAACATCCATGTATCTGTGTCAACAAATAGGAGGTGTTAACTAGAATTCATTCAATAAGTATTTGTTGAACCTGGGTGCCAGGTACTATTCCTGGGATGGTAATAGCCCTTATTCTCTAGAGGACGTAATGAAAGGATTTGTTATAGCCTCAGGCCAACAATAATTAGCAAAAATAGTAAACTTGGTCTTTTGACAGGAAACAATTTTTGATACAATATTCTTCAAGTTCTGTGATTTCCATAATTTCAGAGTGGGTCTGCAGTTGAATTTATAAGGTTGTACCTAAAGTGGAGATCAGTACATCATTACTCTAGTTTTAGTTTAGGCTAGCTTCCCTAAAAATAGAATTTGGCAAACTTTTAGAAGAAAAAAAGTTTTTCTCTATGGATTTTACCAAGACTATTAAATAAAATGATTACCAACTTGTTCTTAGGTCCCAAACTATCCAAATACCTTGATGATCTACCTCTTCATGAATTGTAAAACTGATTTGATGAAATAATTTTGAATATAATTTTTAGGTAATCTTATGCATATACTTTTATGCAGTTATTAACATTTGTGTAACGCTGTTTGCAAGACTGATTTTATATGACATAAAAAGCTTTCACGAAGATTTAAAAATTATATTCATTTTCCTTCTATTGAGCCCATTTTCATTTTTGAAAAATCACCCTATGGTAAGGTATCCCGTGATGGTGACAGTGTTAGATTTAGCTTCTTTTTTATAAATTGAGAACAGCCATTTCCCATAATCGTTATGAAGGCTAAATGAGATAGTGTTTGTAAAAGGATTTAATAATTTGTGGAGTTCAATTCAAATACAAAAAGTATTATATAATCGAATTGCCTCTGACATCAGTAGGCAGCTTTTTATTGTGACAGGAAACATCTATTGAGGGTTAAGGTAATGAAGGTGGAACATTTTTCAGAGAAGAACCTTATGACATTGGTGACTTTAGGGATATAAATAGGATTATGGAAAAATAATAACTACTTCCAGAGAGATCAAAATGACCTTGTGGGCTTCTAAGTCAACGTCAAAGTATTTTTTGGCACTAGCTTGACTCTGGCAGGGTGCAAACTAAACAGTTGCCCAGAGAGGCCAAATCATTTAAGTGTGGGTTTCAAAATGATAACCTGCTTTATGCTGGGTATAGGACTGTGTCCTTCCCACAGCTAATTTGTTTCTAGGGAATTGGAAGGGCCCAGTATGAGTTCATAGTGTGTATGGTTCTGGGGTGGGGGCTGGGGGGTGGGGTAGGATGGAGGAAAGTCTAGTAGACTTTTTAAAAGTACAATTTCAGTGGTTATCTCTTTTTTTTTTAATAAGTAATAATGAATATTTAGAACAAAGACAGTTTTGTAAAAAGGAAATTGCCTAAAATCTGAACTATAATGTTCTATGTTTTTATGACATTATTTAAATCTGGAGGGTTTTCCATTTATGAAAAAGAAGAGGTTGGGGACAAAGTTTAAGCCCTCACACCTCACAGGTTCATTGTAGGGAAAAAATTACAAGTGAGGAAGAAAATGCGTTCAGATAGAAAAGTTAGTCCTGAATTTGGGTATTCAGTAATAGAACTTGTTGAAGTTTTTATTAGAGGCAAGAAAGGAGTCCCTCAAGTAAAATCCTTTGTGTTGACATTAGGTTGTGTGTTACACCACAGTAACTTTTGTTCAAACTTTGTTTTTATTTAGCATTTAGCAGAAGAAAAACCTGATGGCCTTATCAATGAAGCTTCTAGGTATTCATTTATTTAAAGTATATATTGATTACTGGCTAAATGGGAAAAGAAAATTATTGATATGAAAAACAAAACAAACTGAGAAACATAAAAACATAGTCAAGGAAGATCTTTTCTCTATTTAAAACTATATTATAGCATAAAGTGAGTGCTGAGCACAGGAGTTTTTTGTGAGGAACTTGGAAGATGTTCACATTTAAAAATATTTTCTTGTTCTCATACAATTTCTTTGGGATTGAAAATGATTATTAAAAAAGAGTTGATTCACTTCCTGCCTTCTTTAACAGTAATTCATTTGATTCAACTCTTCACTGTTACTCAGAGCAACAGAGGAATAAATATGGAAATAGTTGCAATTTGGCATTTAGAACTTTTTTGTTTAAATACCTGTATGTTCCTAATTGGGTTCTCTTTAGACTTATGCATATTTAAATTGGTTTGCCTACCCTAAGCATATTCTCGCTAATGGGAAAAGAGTTTTGGGATAGACAACAGTCACTAAATATGCTCTTGGGTTTAAAAGGGAGGTGTCCCTCCACCCCAAGATTTGCTACAGATGATCTTGACATTAATAGACTGCAAGCAGGTGATTGATTCCCTATCATTTTAGAATATGGTACTCTGTTGTTTTGTAATCCTGCCTGAACACTTCATTTGGTATATAGCTATGATTCACATTAGACTGAACTTAAATATTTTTGTAACTTTTTCCTTATTAAAATATGTTTGTTACAGAAAATATAAGCCAAATAGAAAATAGCAAAATGTTATAAAAGCCAAAAAAAAGTTAAATATAGAAGCCCTCCAATTTGAAGATTGCAACTGTCTATATTTTGAGATGTGCACATTCAATCTTTATTCTTATGAAATTTACTTAAATAAAAATGGGGTTGTGATGTACATACTGTTGAAATCTGCTTTTCAGTGAACTGAAGTTGATTTATTTTTGAGAATTTGGTTGTTCTTTGAAATAATTAGCTATACCTTCAGGTAGCATAAAACCAGTATTGGGAACAAATAGTCTAGTGATTAAACTTTCCTGAAGAATTGAGGAAATTTTAAAGAATCCTCAGCTTTACTACTCTTGTTAATAGAAAATAGAGTTTCTAATTATAGTAAGCTGTTTTGTTATCCAGCATCCTGTCAACTGGATTCTTTAACTTGAATTTCTGTAATAGTTTATCTGTTTTACAGAGAAAATAAATATTCGTAGTGATGAAGATAATTGTTCAAGATCCAAGTGTAATTTTTTTAATAAAAGTGTTCAATGTAGTATTAATGTTAAGTGAACTTGTTCTTTGTATTTCTTTGAAAATTATGGTAATTATTACGTGGAATATTTTAGTAAGTAGAGTGTCTTTGTTCCTACCACATTGGATATCAGAATTTTATGCATTTCTTTACAAAGAAAATCATGAGTTGAAAATCATCCTAATTGTAAACTATCCTTGATTGTAAACTTTTTGAGGCTTATCTTTGTAGTTTCAGAGTAGCAAGTAAGAGCACTTAGTAAATATTTTTTGAATGAATAGTGTGAAATCTGAGTTTATATAGTGATGAATACAATTCATCCTTACTATTTGAAGGATGATAAATAGTTTAGGAGTAAATTAAATCATTACATAGAGTACTATATCCTTCTTAACCGCTAATTGATCTTGAGGAGGTGTTTCTTATTTATTTTTAATTTCTTAACATTTCTCTTGACATCTGTTATTTGTTTGCTACTTTAGGCAAGTTGCTTTGGCGGATATCATCATCCTCAATAAAACAGACTTGGTTTCAGAAGAGGATTTAAGCAAATTAAGAACAACTATTAGGTACAAAATTAGAAATGTTTGTTAAGTACCTACAAATTCAAAATGTGCTGTATGGAATATTTTTACCATGACTATTGCCCTGTAGAAATTTAAGGTTCAAGGTTGACTTGCTTCAAGTATCATTAGGGAATCACATATTTTGTTGTTGCCTAATTGACTGTTATGTAAATAGTGATATATAAAATTGTTCCCCATTGCTTACAGAATATACAGTTGAACCTTGAACAACACAGGGTTTGAACTGCCCAGATCCACTTATATGTGGATTTTTTTCCAATAAACATAGTATCTGTGTTTTCATTTTACAGATCTTTAAGTTAACTAAGTATGGGGAAAAGTTTGTGTTCAATTAGAGATCATAATATCTGGAATTAAAAGAACTAGGGTTTGAGTCCTGATTCTGTTCAAACCCTTTCAGCTTCTTGCCCTTGGGTGAATCATTTATCAATTCCTTTGTTTTTGAGGCAGAGATAGCAGTATGAGGATTTTCGAGGGTGAGGGGGCTTGGTGCCTCTAACCCCTAAGTTGTTCCGTGGTCAACTACAGTTCAAAGTTCATGGACTGATATTCAGGGTCTTCTGACTCCCTCCTCATTTTCCTGTCTTCTCTTTGACTCTTCTTTCCCTACATGAAGTGCCCTAACTTTACCCAGGACGGTTTACTTATTTTCTCATGGAGGTATCTTACCAAATCCTTTCTTTACTCTTAATGTATTCTCAACTCTCACTCTGTCAATCCTTGAATTCCTTCTTTTTCTCTACTTTTCTAAGCTATTTTAGCCATTCTCTGGAACTCATCCCTTCCTCCCACCTCTTTCTCCCTCCCTCCTGCGAAGTCTTCCCTGTCTCAGGTAGTTTCACTTTTCCCTGAACCCTCATTGACTTTGGTCTTCCTTAACTGTCATCTAACCATGCCTGTTTTCCAGCTAGCTTTAATGTCTTCAGTGTCCGTGGCCAAGGCTGATCAACATAGGACAATATGAATGGTACTCAGATATGTGTTAAAAGATCCAACAGTCATTTGGACTTTTCAAATGAGGTTAGAGTTCAGGGACTTTTAATTATTTTGTAAGACCTAAACTAATAAAAGCCATCTACAGAGAAACGTTTGATAGGTTTTATTATTGGTCATCTTCAGTGTGTACAATATGCTGACATCAGATTTTGAGTTTGTCAGTGCCAGTTCATATAATATATATTATGAATTGAATCAATAAAGGTAAGGCTCATTAGGATTTTGGCTGCAGTGGTTTAATGATTGCAGAAGAAAGAATTCATATTTTTCTTCTTATTTGGCTTATTTTAGTAGTAATATCCTCTTAGACTTTACTATAAAAAGCTGTAAGAATGTCTCCATGTGGAGGGTAGGTAGTGCTGTGTAGTATTGAATAATGTTTAAAATCATGGACTTCGGAATCTGTGTTTGGTTTGAGGCGTTGTTGGTAAGCTTCACACAGTGCCTGATACATAGTAAGTGCTCTGTTAGCTATTATTATCATTATTAGATTGTAGATTTTTTTCTTAGTTTACATAGTAATTTCCAGTTACAGTGAATAAAAAAATGAAAGAAATAGAAAGATGGTTGATAATTTTGAAAAGTCTAGAAAGATGAAAGTGGTGAATGGAGATTATTTCTTTCACCCCTTTTGACACTGCTCTCCTAAATTTTGTTTCTCTTTTCAAAATCCTATGCATCATTGTGATTGTAGAACAGGGAACATAATCTATGTCACAAACATTTTTGGCATAAAAAGAGAAATTGTTACTACTGGGCATTTCTATCCCCATACTGACTATGTAAGCTGGATCTCTAACACGAGCAGTATTGACATTAGCCAGCTTGTTGCCAGCCTGTACTGTATAGCAATACCAGAAAAGAATTTGACAAAGCACTTTGATAAATTACAGACCCTTTGGGCTTTTTACCCTCCATTGTACCTCAGACTTGCGACTTACTCAGAATTAGATTTGAAGAGTTGGAAGAAGATAAACATGTTTGAGAGGAAATAGCCTTCAGGTTATAGAGTACATTCAAAAGAGAAGATTAAGAGTTTTGTGAATTAGTAGAGAGACTTGCCTCAGAATCATTGGGAAGCCTTACCCATGAGAACAAGCTTGAACAAATAGCACATATCTTCAGCAAGTAACCCTAAAGGCAATGGAACTGATGATATAAATAGATGAGGTGTACAGTTTACTGAAAAGGATTTAATAAGTATTTTTGGCACCATACAAAGGGAGCCATATTTCATTATCTTTGTATCAGAAAGGGGAGGCCTGGCAGAGTAGGTAGAGATCCTAGCTAGAGAACTGAAGAGGTTATTCTATTAAAAAACTGGATGTGTGGCTGAATACTGAGGACAGGCTGGGGTCAAAGCCACTCGTAACTAGGTTTTTATATCTAGTGTGTGTATAGCCATTTCCACAATGTGTGTTGAGGAAAATTAGGTGTCATTTAAAAGTTTATCTGCTCATTTTAAGAATATTAGAATTACTGGCTATTTATGAATCATTTTTTCTAAAGTGAAGGGTCTTTATAAAAATCACAAAGTAGCCCCTAGTCTGTCAGTTGTGCAGTAGATTTTTGCATATCATGTTTTAATGCATAAGTGGAATGTACCTGATTTATGACTAGAAGGAAAAACTAAACTATAAAAAATTTAAGTTTGTTTTTTATTGTTTATTGTTCTCTAGCTCTAGGATATATTTGTATATGCTTACTTCATGTTTTAGAAATAATGTGATGGAATGGTTTTTTAAAAAGTTAACATTTACTTTTTTACTTTCATCATTTTTATATTTATTTCAGATCAACAAATGGACTGGGAAAAATTTTAGAAACACAAAGATCAAGGTACTTTTAAAAGATGTTACTAATATTAACAATAAATAATTTTAGTTAATAAATATTAAGTAATTGATAACTATGTTTGATTCTAATATAAGGAAGATACATGTGCATTTAAAAAAAATTAGGCCCAAAAGGTTGTTTTGAATGCTCTTTATAAATTATTTTGGCATATTTAGTTAATATATGGTAACTGAGGTCTTGTAACTAAGACCTCAGAGCCATGATTACACTGTGTAACTGTGCTTTTGCTTTAATGAGGAAGAAAACATAGGATTTTAAACCACTCAAGGAAGTAATTAATATAGAAATCTGAAAAAATATACTATTAGGAATCTTATCTTAATTTGAGATATTTAGATGGCTTTTTAATATTTTAAAAACTTTCTGAGCATTTAATAGTCGCAAAAATAATGTCATGTAAAAATACATGGAACCTTTACATTTAATTTCCTGATGCATTCTTTTTAAATATTTTGATTTTGATTTCCTATAGGTTCTTCTCTCTTTTTAATTTTGTTCATACAGATATGCCTTACTTTATAAAATAGATGTGTTCTTAAAACATCTGTAAAATGAATTTTTGTAGATTGAACTCTATTTTGCATTGAGTGCTATCATGATTTCAGAAAATTTCTGTACAGAGGTATTTTTGTTAAGCTTATTTTTTTAGCAAGAATGGCTTAGCAGCTGATAGACCCAGCAACATGCAGCTAGAAGCTCTGAGGCTCACAGCTGGCAGTCTAGTGCCACCCAGTTCTCAATTCAGAGATTCTGTCCTCGGAAGTACAGCAAAGGCCTTAGTTGAGTGGCTTGTCTGCCATGGTAGAGATTAGAGGTGCTGACAGACTACCATAAGTGTTAGGCAGTAACAGCAGCAGCTGCTTATATGCATGTGAACAGCTGGGGAATTAATTTGGCATGCATTCTCAGAAGCCACTCTGCTGGTAGAGGTAGCAGAAGAATGCCCTTAGTGTTAAGTCCTCTATAAGCATATACCACATGTGCTCCCTTCATTTCAAATTCCAGTGTAGAAGGTCTGTGATAACCTAACTCATACCATGAGCCATTCCTCAGTATATGTCTTCTTCCTGTTGCGTTACCATTTTCTTTCTTCTTAAATTTTCAGCTTTTTACAAAATGACACACAGACAACCACATAATGCTTAATTAAGTTTTTAAAAATCATACCCATAAATAGCTGTGGTTTTGTTGTAATAGCATTTCTTCAGTTTGTATTTACAAATATTGTAAATCAGTTTTTTTTGCCAGTACATCTGAGAATCTAGGAGCTTTCTGAAACAAAGAAAAAATTTTAATTTTCTTTCTTTCTTAAAAAAATTTTAATCTCTTAAGCATCTAGTGGTTGGCAAACACTTACAAATGATAGTCAAATGACAGTCATAAAACTGCTATAAATGTGTAGAAAAGGCTTACCTTGAGTATTTAAGTTAAGGAATAAGAATGGCATAGTATGGTCTCATTGGTGAGACTTAAGTTGATTTTGAGGCAAATGGAAGTTCTGATGGACTTCAGGAGTGGAAGATTAGAAGAAGTGCCATTCTTATCTTTTCCAGACTTTTTTTTTAAATCTTGGAGATTAAGTGGACTGAATAGAGGAAAACCAAAGTCCAGTTGATCAATAATAAGTTAATCAATTCAGCAGTTTACTGATCATTCTACTAGTTGCTAGGCATTTCATGGCATGTTGAGGATTTAAGCAATGTATAAGGTAAAAACTCTGCCTTTAAGATTAGTCATTTGGGGGAGACAAGAAAACAAGCAAAAATCAATATATTAAATATTATCAATATAACAGTAATGTTAAATGCACAGGATCCTATAAGATCAGGAAGATAGAAGAACAACTATTCAACTCTTCTTGATGAAGTGTCAGAAAATTTTGACTGAGAAGGTTACCATTGACTTGAATCTTGAAGAATGAATAGGAGTTTTCTAGATGGACAAGAGTAGCAGTGGCTTTATTGACATAAGGAGGATTTTGTATTCCAGAACCTGTGAATATTTTAGAATGGCTAGAACACATTGTATTATGTTGAGGAGAGAAAAAGAGGTATGACTGTGGAGATGGAGAAATTACCACAAAGGGTCTTGAACACCATGACGCGTGGTTTGGATTTTCTCCTGTAGGCAGCAAGGAATTAATGAAGGATTTTAAAAGCAGTATGACTCTTGGGAGATGAATTGAATGTGGTGCTATTCTCCAAGTTAGGAAATACAGGAAGGAGGGGCAACTTTGGGGTAAGGTAGTGATAGCAGTGGGTTTGGTAAAGGGGATTAGTTCCGTTTTATAAACATTGAGTTTGAGATGCCACTAGGGAGGGCATTTGGAAATTTAGCTCTAAAGTTCAAGACTTACTATTGGATGGTATCAACAACTCGTAGGTTTGGGGTGGTCTGGTGGCCCCTGTTTCTGACACTCACTGAACTTTGAAAAGACAACTATATCTCTGGAGTAGTAGCTGAACTCCCCTCCCCTGAGACAGCCAGAGCCCTCTTCCTTTTTCATTCTCCTGTCCTTGGTCTTAAGCTACTTAAAGCAGTCTTTAGACATACGGATAATTGAAAGCTCCTCATAGAGAAAAGATTAGGTACTCCTGGCATGGATAGTTCAAGAAATTAGGAGAAAAGATGAGCTTTGGAACTTTTTTCCTTCCCCTCTGTTTGCTTCATTCTCCCATTCAGTTTTTACATGATGGTAATAGTCTATTTATTTTTTCTGTGTTAATGTTTTGGAAAAGATCCAATGTTTTTATCTCTGAAGGCGGAAGTTAAATAAAATTTGATGCCATGGAAATTAGTTTTCTAGTTATATGCCTTGGATGAGTGAAGGAATTTATTTTTGATGGTGGTACTAAAGTCCATGGCAACTTTCATCTGGAACCTTAGACTTTTTCCTCTTTTATTCTCCATTGAGAATCTGGTGAGATACAGTGAGAGACTTTGATATTTTATTATTCTCTGTAGAATTTAACCTGTATAGGTCTTTTGCTGATCCTATCTGTTTTGAAAATATCAAAAGAATCTGGGTACAAAGCAGAATTATTTCTAAATCTATGATATGTATTCTCAAGGACACTGTTGCAGTGAAAACTGTAGTGTATTTAGAAACTTGTGTTTCAAACTGACTTTTGGTATTCACACAGTTGACCTGAATTTTGATATTCACACAATTAGCATGTGTAAACTTTTTAAACTTTAAGCTATTTCCTAAGTTAAAGGTGATAAACTTGGTGGAAAACTTCATCCACTTGTCACCTGTCAGTATAAATATTTGCTCAACTGTGATGGTGTGAAAGGAAATAGGTTTAATGTTAAGGCTTTGGTCTCTTATGTAAATTGATATTCAAAATTTTCTTCATGGAACATTTACTTCTTTGCTTGATTATTTTCCTAATTCTGTTCATCTAGAATGTCCAGAATTTGAAATGTTACAGTCTGTTAACATAGAACTCTGGAGTATTCTTCTTTTAATAAGATGGGAATTTGTCTGCCTTGTGCAGGGAGAAGTGTTCACAATCTAACAGTATTGTTGCCACAAGTATGAATATATGGCAGACTGTTGAGAATGAACAAAGCAGACACAGCTGGTCAGCCCTCAGTTAAAGGGGATGGCTTTTACATGTTTTTGTATTTGAAAAAGTTTTGAATTTGCAAAGTTTTGTTTTCCTTGTGAGAAAATTTAATAAATGTTTGGCAAATCCCTGGAGTCTGATTTTGAGACTTAATTATAGTTGTCATTTTCTTCAAACATTCCTTCATTATAGCTTTGATTATGGAGAAGTCACTGTCCTTTACTGTTTCATAGGCTGATGTAAAATTTGGAACTCAATCACTAGTCTTTATAAATTTACTTTTATGTATTTAAACCAAACCTAATGCTAATTGTGATATAATCTCTTCTGATTTTAATCGCTGCTTTCCTAATAAATTAGGCTTAATTACCACCAAATAATTATAATAGAAATAATGTTTATTCAGACAGAGCACTAACTTGGAAGTTTCAGTCTATATGCAACCCCATCTGAAGGAAATGAAATCAAACCACATTCTTTAGATGTAGGTAAAGGGTCCTAGAGTGAATATTTATACATTGATTGTTTGACTCCTCATATTCTTATGATACTACCTGTTGTATCATGAAAGCAGGGAGGTGGAGTAAAAGAAATACAGAAATTCCAAAGATAATGTACATGTACTACTGTGTTATTTCCATTTGTTCAATTTCCCTCATTTCATCTTTTGAGTAATAAACTGCTACTTTTGAAAAGTTTCAGTTCTTTAACTGATTTTTTTTTTGTTATAAAAATATAGTTTGAAAAGCTCAAATTTTCAGGATTGAAAAGATAATTGAAGGTAAAAACAAACCAAAAAAACCACGACAATTTATTGAAGCAATAACCAAGTAATTTTCTGCCTTGGTCTTAAACCATTTATTCAATTTTTAAAATTTTATGTATAAATTCCATAAAAATTTTTTTACAACAGCTTTTTGTTCCTTGCTTGTCATTTTATTTTTCCCAAAATAGTGTATACTGATTAACATTTATGTCTACATTTCTAGCAGAATAGAGATTTTTTTTCTTGATTAATTGAATATATTTTACAGAAATTAACGCTTCACAATGGTTTTCTTCCTTTTAGAGTTGATCTCTCAAGTATATTAGATCTTCATGCCTTTGACAGTCTCTCTGGAATAAGGTATGTTTCCTGTATTTTGGTCACTTTTATTATAATGTACTTTTTATTCCACAGTTATAGGAGTTACAGGAATGATTTACACAGATGCACATTTGATTTATGCTTCCTGTCATTTCTTTGGCATACAAGACCATTCCTAATGATTACATTCTTGAAAGTTTTGCTAAAATGTATGTTTGGAAATCACGTGTATTCTCCTACAGAAATTATAGTGTAAATGGTAGTTAACTTTAGAAACTTATTGTTAACATTTCTTTACCAACCACTATGTGTAATTCTTTCCATGAGAAAATGCATGAAACACATAGAAAATTTTAGTTTGGCGTGTTCCCACAGATACTCCTTTTCCCGTAGTGATGGATCAGTTTCCTGCCTCTTTCCCCAGAGAGAATCCTTTTGATAGGGAAAGAAGAACAAATAGTTTTTCCCTGGACATTGATATCTTTTTTTTTTTTTTTAATCATCCTTACCCATTTTTAAGTGTACAGTTCAGTAGTGTTAAGTATATTCACATTGTTTGCAGTGGATCTACAGAACTTTCTCATCTTTCAAAACTGAAACTATACTAATCAGATGACAGCTCCTGGTGTTCCCCTCCCTGCAGCCCCTGGTAACCACCATTCTGTTATCTGTTTCTAAGAATTTGATTACTTTAGATACCTCAAATAAGTGAAATCATACAGTATTTGTCTTATTGTGACTGGCTTATTTCACATAATTCTCAAGTTTCATCCATTTTGTAGCATGTGACAACATTGTCTTCCTTTTTAAAGGCTAAATAATATTCCATTTTATGTATATACCATTTTTTCTTTATCCATTTATTCACTGATGGACATTTAGGTTGCTTCTTCCTCTTGGCTATTGTGAATAATTCTGCTATGAACATGGGTTGGGTGTGCAAATCTCTCTTCAAGAGCCTGCTTTAAATTCTTTTGGATATATGCCCAGAAGTGAGATTGCTGGATCATATGGTAATTCTGTTTTTAATATTTTGAGGAATCACCATATTGTTTTCCATAGCAGCTGCACCATTTTACATTCCCACAAACAGTGCACAAGTGTTCCGGTTTTTCCACATCCTTGCCAACACTTGTTATTTTCTGTTGTTTTTGGTAGTAGCTGTCCCAATGGATGTGAGGTGATAGCTCACTGTGGTTTTGATTTGCATTTCTCTAACAATTAGATATTGTGCATCTTTTCATTTACTTGTTGGCCATTTGTATATTATCTTTGGAGAAATGTCTTTTCAAGTACTTTCCCCGTATTTTAGTTGGATTATTTGTTTTTTGTTGTTGTGGCTGAATTGTAGGTGTTCTTAAATAATCTAGGTATTAACCCCTCATCAGATACATGATTTGCAAATATTTTCTCCCATTTCCTCTGAAATAAGATGAGTCATAACACCCTTATGTGAAAGGTAACCTCTCTACACCCAGAGGAAAAGAGCATCCTATCTCTGAAGACAAAGGGAGACACGAGGAATCTGAAGGCATAGGCCTCTCTGAGTTTCCCCTAGTTTACTACACTTGGCTCATCCTCTGTCCTATCATATCTTTCTGTGGCTTTTCACTCTTCATCAAACCTAGCACAAAAACACTCAGGTTTAACCATTTCTTCAGGTCTTCATTTCCCTATGAAGGTTCCTTTGTCAAATAAAACCTTTATTAAATAAACGTATATGCTTTTCTCTTGTTAATCTTCGTCAGTCTAATTTTCAGACCCAGCCAGGGACTTAAGAGTAGAGGAAAACTTTTTCCTTCCCTGCGGAAGTTGTAGGCAGTCATTGTCCAACATTAAATATTGAACACAGGGAAAGAACATAGAAATTTTCAAACATTTTCTAAGGTAATTTCATTCCACACTTACTGCGTTAGTGACACTTAAAGAAGCAGCTGTTTAAGGTGAAGCCTTGTTCTGGATACGCCTCTGCATAACTTTTCTTTGTGCTTAGATGCTCAACAAGAGAATCCTTTCCTGAGCAACCAGCTGGGAAGGATTTAATTTGACACTTTCCCTATTAAGACCCCCCAAGGAGACTCATTCCCTCCAACAGTTCCTACAAGCCTTTTCTCTTTCCTAAACTTGCTGTTACTAATTTACCCCTCACTGTTCTTCAAGGCAAAACATCTGCAAGGTTTTAAGTCCTTTTCCTCCTCCCGACCTACCCCCATCAGTCTCTAAAGGTATGCTGCAGTTGTTATGGTTATAATTTATGGCATATTGATCTTTTGCTCTTTCCATATCAGAACAATGCATCTTTAGGATTCTGACCTTTTGTTTTCTCTCAACTACTGGTAACTGACTGTATAGAAGGCTTACATTTATGGATACTGTTGTTTTTTTTTTTTTAAGCAGATATATTCAAGGGAAAACATTGATAAAGGAAAAATTTACCCTTCTAATTTTCTTTAGGTTCCAGCATTATTTTCATCTGAGGAAGCATGTGGAGAGTTGATGAAATTTTGAGCAATTGTAAAATGCTTATGTGTATTTTCCTAGGCCTGTATTAGATCTTTTGGAAATAAAAAAGAAATTTATTTAACATATTTAACCACACCAAATAGTGTTGCTAAAGGTTAGTTTTTATCTCTGTTATGTCTATATGTATGTATGTAAATGTATATACATTTTTAAGAAAAGTTTTTAAACGGTCTGCCAGTGTTTGTCTATTAGAATATGTAAACAGCATGTAAAATTGGAGCTGTGTAATAGATTCAGTTGTGGAAAGTCTCTCCCTTGTTTAGCTTTGTATCTCTCAGTAATATATAAGGTTAAATCAGAAGTGTATTGACCTCTGAATTTATAATCAGTTATTCTTAGTTTGCAGAGAAAACTTCAAAATGTGCCAACAACACAACCTCACCTTGATCAGGTAAAAAAATCTTTAAAAAATGTTTTTAAAGTATCTCTTTAACTAAATTGTTCTGTTTAGGATTGTTTTATTAGAATTCTTTTTTATAAAGCATTTTTTAACTATTTTGATAGTTTTCAGAATTTAAATGCTTTTGAGGTCATCTAATCTAGTTTCTTAATACGTAATAGGAGTTCATCAAACCAGAGTTATTTAGAATCTTAGAAAACCATGCTTTTTAGCTTCTCCATTCCACAGGTAGGTCAGTCAACATATTTTGATTAGTTCTTCTGAAGGGAATTACTATATAAAAGCAGCCTGGGGGTTCTTTATGCAGCCTATTTTTAACTATATTTAACTAACTGATTAAGGAAAAGTCTAGTACAGGCATCCATGGCTAATTTAAATAAAAATTGACTTTGGTTTCACCTTCAGATAGCACTGTAAATTTGAACTCCTTAAGGTGTTTTTCATGCTCTAAAACCATAATTCCTGAGGTAAATATTGAAGATGCTAGGAACAAAGAAAGTATATTTTCACTGTAACCATCTTTCTTTTAAGCAAGTTGTGGATGGTGGAGCTTAAGGGTAACTTCTTAAAACACGGTGAAAAAGGGGCATATGAGTGAGCAGTGTGCCTGGCATTCTCTCCTTTATCTTGAGACTGTTACTTATTTTTTGAGTCATTAATTGTAATAGGGCCAAGATAATAGCATACTTGTTCATTTGTCTTCATTTTGGCTCATATTTATGGAAACTATACTACCATGTTTGTGGCATTTTTCTCTGAGAAACTTTTAATAGAATATGCATCTTCATTTATCTATTTTATTGAAGTGTAATTGACCTACAGTGTCATTACAGAATAAGATATTACTAGTTTCAGGTGTACAATGTAATGATTCAGTATTTTTATACATTACGAAATGATCACCATGGTAAGTCTAGTTACCATCTGTCACCATACAAAGTTGCTTCACTATTATTGACTATATTCCCTCTGCTGTACATTACATCCCTGTGACTTATTTATTTTACAATTTGGAAGTTTGTATCTCTTAGTCTCCTTCACCTGTTTTGCTTATCCCCCTGCCCCTTCCCTTTGGCAGCTACCAGTTTGTTCTCTGTTATCTATGAGTCTGTTTCTGTTTTGCTATGTATGCTTGTTTGTTTTGCTTTTTAGTTTCTACATATAAGTGAAATCATAAGATATTTGTCTTTCTCTGTGTGATTTATTTTACTTAGCATAATACTTCTAGGCCCATCCATACTGTCACAAATGGCAAGATTTCAGTCTTTTTATGGCTGAGTAATAGTCCATTGTGTGTATACATACACACACACACACATACACACACACACACAACACATACCACATCTTCTTTATGCATTCATCAATCGGTGAACACTTAGGTTGTTTCCATATCTTGGCTATTGTAAATACATAATGCTTCAATGAACATTGGGGGGGGCATATATATTTTCAAATTAGTGTTTTCATTTTCTTTGGATAAATACCCAGAAGTGGAATTGTTGGATTGTATGGTAGTCCTATTTTTAATTTTTTGAGGAAGCTTCATTATTGTTTTCCATAGTGGCTATACCAATTTTCATTCCTACCAACAGTGCATGAGAGTTCCCTTTTCTCTACATCTCCACCAACACTTATTATTTGTTGTCTTTTTGAGAATAGCCATTTTGACAGGTGTGAGGTCATATCTCATTGTGGTTGATTTGCTTTTCCCTGATGCTTTGTGATATTGAGCATCTTTTCATGTGTCTGTTGGCCATCTGTATGTCTTGGAAAAATGTCTGTTCATATCTTCTGCCCATTTTTTAATCAGATTGTTTGGGTTTTTTGTGATACTGAATTGTGTGATTTCATTGTATATTTTGGATATTAATCATGTAATAGACAAATCAGTTGCAAATATCTTCTCCCATTCAGTAGGTTGCCTTTTCATTTTACTGATGGTTTCGTTTGCTGTGCAAAAACTTTTTGGTTTGATGTAGTCACAGTAGTTTATTTTTGCTTTAGTTGCTCTTATCTGAGGAAACAGATCCAAGAAAATATTGCTAAGACCTATGTCAGAGTGTAGTGCTTCTGTTTTCTTCTAGGGGTTTTTTGGTTTCAGTTCTTACATTTAAGTCTTTAATCCATTTCAAGTGTATTTTTTATACGGTTTAAGAAAGTGGTCTAGTTTCATTCTTTTCCATGTAGCTGTCCTGTTTTCCTAGTACCATTTACTGAAGAGACTGTCTTTTCCTCATTGTATATTCTTGCCTCCTTTGTCGTAGATTAATTGACCACATGAGTGTGGGTTGATTTCTGGTCTCTGTATCCTATTTCAATGATCTGTGTGTCTGTTTATGTGCCAGTACCATACGGTTTAGATTACTATAGCTTTATAGTGTAGTTTGAAATCAAGGAGTGTGATACCTCCATCTTTGTTCTTTCTCAAGATTGCTTTGGCTTTTTGGGTCTTTTCTGGTTCTATACAAATTTTAGGATCATTTGTTCTAGTTTTGTAAAAAAATGCCAAGGGTATTTTGATAGGGATTGCATTGAATCTGTAGATTGCTTTGGGTGGTATGGACATTTTAACAACATTAATTCTTGTAATCTGTGAGCATAGTATATCTTACTTATCTTTCAAATGAGTGAATGAGAGAAGTTACAAGTCCCTAGAGGTAGAATTTTTAGAAAAATTCTTTATGATACTCAGTATTAGTCATAAAGAAGAAGTTGAAGCACATCACATTCTTCTAGGTGAAGGACATCATACTAAGAGTCATAAGGAGTAGAAGGTGAAGAATATGTAGTATTTACTTTCAAGAACCTTTATCATGGCCATTATCTATACCCACAGTATCTTGAATGTACCCCTGTTGTGGCATTTATAATGTCTTGTAGTTTGGGTTGAAGTGCTTTTCCCTTACGGTAGTCTATAAATTCCTAAATATACATTCCTCATTGCTTAGCACAGGATGTGGTATATGGTGGGTGCTCAGTGAAGAATGAAAAGCTGTGACTCTCAAATGGAGATGTAGGTCAGAATCACTTGTGGGCTTTTAAAAAATATTGGACATTCAGTGGTCCCCATCTCTCACATCTCCAGGAGTAGACCTTGGGTATGTGCAAATTAATGTGTATGTATATTTTTAACATTTTATTATGGAAATTTTCAAAGATATACAAAAGTAGAGAGAATATTAAAATGAATCAATCCCCTGTGCAGAGGACCCAGTTGCAATGGCTTTTACCATTTTGCCGATTTTATTTTATCCATCTTCCTAACATTTCTTTTGCTGGAGTGTTTTAAAAAAAATTTTAATAGAAAATTTCAAGCATAAATAAAAGTGGAATAGTATAATGAACCTGCAAATACCCATCACCTTTGCTGGTATGTATTAAAGCAAATCCCAGACATTACGTTATTTCACCAGTAAATAGGGCATGTCTATTTTTTTTAAAAAAGCTCTGCAGGAGAGTCTGATGCACTTTCCTGCTTTAGATGTATAAACATAGGGCAGAGTATAATATAATATTGCAGACCAAGGACTATGGGTTTCAGAAGCATGAACAGTCTCGTTTGGTTTAGTGGATCTGAAGCTTCATGAAAGATAGTTTTTTCTTTTTTCTTTTTTTTTTAACATACAGTAAAGCATACAAGTTTTTAGAGTACAAGTCAATGTATCTTTACTTACATTTGTGCCTATATAGCTGTCCATATGTACACATGAACACATATCTCTGTAATTCTCACTCAGATCAAGATAAAGATTTCCAAAACTGTTAAGAGAGTTCCCTTGTGTCCCTTCCCAGTTGGTAACCCTTCTTCTTCCAAAGATGTAACTGCTATTCTGATTTATACACCAAAAAGTAGCCTTAAACTAGGAGGTTTTTTGTTTTTTGTATTTTTTTAGACTGGAAGAAATAAGGGAAAGAGCAATCCAGACCTTTAAAAGTGGGAAAGTGACAGTGCTCTAGAAGAGCAGTATTCTAGTGCAGAAGTCCTGATGGATGCTCGGTATTGGAATCCTGACCTCAGGTATTAGGCTTTGATTTGCCAGACAAAGAGAACTCATGCTCTGCTATTGGACAGTGTCCGGTGAGCTGGATTGGAGTGTGGAGTCAGGAGACCAAGCAGGAAGATATTGCAGAAGTCCAGATACCCTGTGATGAGGGCCTGATCCATGCTGGTTACAGTGAGAATGGAAATGGTATAAAACGAGCACAGGTAGGCTTGCATGAATAGCCTTAGTAACTGATGGTGAGCAGTAAGGAGAGAGAGAAGTGATGGGAAACAAGCCTAGATTGACAAGAGGAACCTAGAAATAGGGAAATTTAGAAGGCAAACTGATTTGGATGAAAACACCAAATATTTAGCTATGTACCTGATGGCAGGAGATCACAGCAGAGGTGATACAAGGAAAGAGGAGCAGAGGAGTGGAGTGTGGAGACAGAGGTTTCGTGTTTAAGCATGATAGTGGGCTTAGTTTTCCAGATGAAAAAATGTATAGAAATTATTGCATATTAGTTATTGTTTGCAAAAGAGTAGAAAACTGAGGGAAATAACCTGGTAGGTTAAAGAAAAAACAGACCAAACTACAAAAATTTGGGAGTTACTCCTAAATTTTATTTTAGGGGCAGTACCTTATTTTGCTTCAGTTTTCTGAATTATTGCCTCAGGTTTCTGCTTCTTTCTGTGTCTGGGGAAAGGAGAGTTAATTTTAGGTTGAAAATAAAAATTTTAGGTTCAAAAAGAAGTCTGAAATGGGTATTACCTAGGACATATTATGTATGTCATTACAGTTTTATCACTGAGTGATGTTTAATGCACTTCTCTATTTTTCATGGATTTCTTGGTCATCCTGATAAAGAGGACCTGGGTTTGGAAGGTGGTAAGGTAGATGAGAAAACCCAGGTGGCATTCTATGTATACTTATTAGTAGAGCCAGTTGTGAACTATGCGTTGTGACCCTTATCTTCTGCACTGGGCATTTATGGGTTTCATCTTCTTTAGGGTTTGTCTAATATGAGAAGAGTTTATTGGTACAGAAAAACATCTAGTTCTAAAAGTATCTCTCCCTCCTTGAGCCCCATGATGCATTGTCTTAATTTTTTAAACCATTTTTAAAATTTCACATTGGAGTTAATTGTACCCCTTAGAGATATTGTCATATCTCTAACTTGGCAAAAGCAAAAATCATTCCTGATACAAAATTCTTTAAGCTAAGAATAAGACAATATTGAGTCCTATACTGAGACATTCCCAACATTAAAAGCCAAGTTATCCAACTTGAATAAAATACATTTTAAGCATTTTTGAAAGTTGAATTACTACTGTCTTTTGAAACTGACAAGTTATGTTTCATTTGGCAACCTTTTGCTGTATATTTTGATATGCTATATGACTTGCTATACATTTTGTATGGATTTTTAAGTATTATTTGTTAAGATATGTGGTTCTAGACAGTTATGCAAAGCTGTGCATTAGTGTGTTCGTCCTGCCTGTTTTAAAGCTTGGTTTCAGCATGTTGTTATCCAAGGTGGTGTTTGTGCTTTTATTGTGTTATGCTTAGCCCTTGTGTATTTTTATCATTAATTTTGAAATTTTGGGTTACTGTGGCAAACGGAGGTTTGGATTTTAATTATGTGCTCAGCTAGAGGAAATCTTAAGCTTCTGATTCCTTAGAGTGGACAGTGAGAGGTTTATCAAGATCAGGAGGAAAATAAATCTCAGAGTTAACATTCTATAAATGTTGATGTCAACCTTCTAAAACCAAAGATGACATTATATTATCATTCTCATCTCTAGGAACTCTTCTTCCCTTGGTACATGTTTGGTCAGAGATAAACTGAATCTTTTAATTTATATTTATTTTTCCCAGAAAATGTTTGCATTTGAGTTTTATTCCTTGCACTGGGTAGTTTATTTTTTCTGAGCCTCATCTTCCCCAATTTATAAAGTGGAAATAACTCTCTTAATCCACAGGATTGTTGTCATGGGTAAATGAAAAGATGAAATAAAGTGACCCAGGCAAAAGTACCTCGTTCATTACATAGTTGATACGCTCTCTATATTACCCTCCCTCTTAGTGCTGAGAATCTTGTAAAGAATGAATTAAACAATGAGTATCCTTTCATCAGTTTCTCTGTGTAAATACTAAACCATTGAGTAACTCTGCAGAATATAGAACATGGAGTTGCTGATACCAAAAATCAGCAAATATAGTGAAAAAGATATACCTAATATAGTTGTTAAGGCAACACAAATGTCCATGAATGTTTCCTTACTTTTCATCTTAAAACTTGTGATTTAAAAAAATATTTTGACGTTACTATAAAAAAATCATTATTGACTATCTCTTGATTTACAGAGTATTGTTACAGTCACATTCGAAGTACCAGGAAATGCAAAGGAAGAAAGTCTAAATGTCTATATTCAGGTGAATGCAATTTTAACTGATTAATGATTTATCAGTTGTTTTGCTATGTAGTTGTTCCTATGAGCAGTGGTTGATCTTATTAAAATATGTCACTTGATACAGAATCTTCTGTGGGAAAAGAACGTGAGAAACAGGGATGACGACTGCATGGAGGTCATACGACTAAAGGTGCAGTACATAGCTTACAGTTTTATACTTTTGGACAAAGTCCCTTTCTTTGCTGTTACACAAAACCATATTTAGTCTTAAACGCAAGGACTAGTTTTAGTCCAAATAACCTTTGTCTGTTTTCGTTTTTCCTTATTTCCATTTCTGAAAAGAAGCTTTGGAAGTCATTGCATAAAGCATGATTTATTTGCACAGCTTCATTGAGTGTTGCAGCTAAAACAACCTGTGTGCTTTGAAACATTACCCCCTGCTCTCTACTGCCAGGTGCTCTGAGCAGTTATCTGGCTAATGAGCTTGACTTGTTAAAACTCTCCTCCCCTTGGCACACAGCTTGGTCAGTCAGAGAAAACTGAAAGTTTTCTTGTGTTGATTTTTCTAAGAGAGCTTCTTTAACAGAGGAGTAATATTAGAAATCTTGCTGCAGCTGAACCTTATGTTTCTTGATGAATTTAGCAGACACTAAACATTTGTTATACTGTGAGACAGAGTTACAAAGGACTAGAAGAATTCTTGCTCTGTGTTTGGAAATCCATTCGTATTACTTGATATTTGGGTATTATGTCACAAAAGGTGTTTTTTCCAGGGAGCAGTGGGTTCTAGGCTGTGTGCTTAACCAATCAACAGTCATTTGAGTGTCTACTCCTGTGTTTCCAGAAGTGTGCATAAGGTTTTATTATTACTGTTTATTATCATTACTGTTAGTAGCTAGATTCTCTGGCTAGCAGCCGACTTCCTAGGGTCACTAGAATGACCGGGAAACTATTTTGGTTTAGATTTCTTCACTCCCTGTGCTGGTTCCACCTGGGATTGGCGCTGCAGAGCAGCACAGCTGAATCCCAGTCTATTCCCCAGTCGTTCCCCCGCAGAGGAACTCAGCCAGATCCTGCTGCTTCTATATGACTGTGTCCCCACCTACATTCTGTGATCCGAATTGGAAGATCATATTTCATTCTGTAACTGCTTTTATCCCCTAGTACTGAATGGGGGGTGGTTACCTAGAAAAGCAACCATTTGGGCGTTTATACTAATGCAGCAACGAGACCTCTGTATAGAGTTCAGTGGCTCATCTCGCACCATCCCAGTCTGGATTTTGTCCTTCGTGTATGACAGTTGTTCTGCAGCTGTCCTCCTTGATTCTTCTTTTGGCCTTCCTCTCATCACAGCAACGCTGGGACATCTGAGGCACCACAGCCTTTCTCTTCATAGACTTCCTTCTCTTTGCTGTTACAAAGTATTATACTAGTCTGAAAATAATCAACATGTTTAAACTGTTAACTCTAATAACAGCTGACACTTCAAAGTCTTTATACAAGTATAAAATCGATGCTTAGGTAATTCTCTCCATGGAGTTTGTTGTTACATATTAAAACTCAGATTTGAAAAGCAGAAAACAAAACTCTGCACAAGAAAAGAAAACTGGAGGAACATGTACCCCAAATACATGAATACATCAAAAATTATGTGGTGGGAATGACAGTGGTTTGTCTCTTACTATTTTTCAATATATATATTATTTTTATAATAAATATGTATAACAAACATTATTTCAGAGAAATTATTTCATCCCCATAGGCCAGTTCATCAGATAACTTGTTCCTCATTTCTGCAAATCAATTTTAAATGAATTTTATTCAGATAAATATAATAGTTTTTCTTTTCCTTTATTTCATCATTATCTACTCCATTTATTACAACCCATTCAAAAACAGATTATCACCAAAATCCTTTAACTTCTCAAATTTTCCCACTAAAACTGTAAAACAAGTATAAAATCCTCAAAAGTAGAATAACTGGTAGAATTTGAGATATAACATGTTTTATCATTTGGTTGTTTCAGTTTTCATTGTGGTAATACTGAACAAACATCCTAATTACGTATATTAATTTTATCATTAGAAATAGGGATTGTTTTAAAAAAAATGTGTGCAGAAGCCTTTTTTAAAAATTGGAGGATTTAGGAAAGCCTTTAATGCACAAATAACTGGAATTAAGTAATTTTAACAGCATCTCCTTTATGAGTTTGTATTTTAAAAAGAAATGGCAATGATTAATCCATTAACATTGATGCTCGATTTCTGCTTTTAAATTCAAACTGTGGCTGATTGCTCATTCTCCTCTGAGCAGGGGCTGGTGTCGCTCAAAGACAAACCACAACAAGTGATTGTCCAGGGTGTCCATGAGCTGTATGATCTGGAGGAGACATCAGTGAGCTGGGAAGACGACAGCAAGAGAACAAATCGATTGGTCCTTATTGGTAAGTGACAAACAGTTAACTTTTTTTTAAATTGAAGTATAGTTGATTTACAATGTTGTGTTATTTTCAGGTGTACAGCAAAGTGATTTAATTATACATACATATATATCTGTTTTTTTCAGATTCTTTTTCCTTATAGACAGTTAAATTTCTAAAGCAAAAAAGAGAGAGAGAGAGAAAGGGATATAATGTGCTACGTAAGTAGTACTAACCAGTCTGTAAATCTGATTGGTTAATCTGGATAAGCTTGTGGTTAATGTATTTGTCTTAATTATGAGATAACATCATAAGAACTTGTTAAGCCTTTTACTCTTCTTCAAATAATTTTAGAAAAGTGATTAATCCAACTGCCAACTTGGTTCTAAGGGACTTAATTAGAAAGTTAAGGAAAGAATCACTAATTACTATTGTTTTTATAAATTTCTGAAGATCATGAAGCATTTAATGATCTGGACTTAATAGGTAAACTGTGTCATTTTAATAAGCATCATATACTCATACCATATTTTGTTCTGTTTGCAGGCAGGAATTTAGATAAGGATATTCTTAAACAACTATTTATAGCTACTGTGACTGAGACAGAAAAGCAATGGACAACACGTTTCAAAGAAGATCAAGTTTGTCCATAACACTAGAAGCATCACCAAAAGGATTGGATGATAAAATTGGGACTAAGTTTCCTATTGGATGTATTTCAAGCATCTATTCTTTGCATTACTTCTCTTATGAATTCCAATGTAAACTTTAAAATAGTATTTATTTTATAGAATACATACAATATAGTAAATCAGTATTATAAAACATTTGATATTCATACAATAAAATACACTGTCCTCTGACTTTTTTTTGTGGACAGATGATTCATAAACATATCTTTCAGAATTGGCTTTGGAGTTTACATATGCTGAATTTCTCACCCATGGAAGTTGTAATAATAATAATGGGAAAACTTACTTCAACATTGTCATTTTCCCTTAGAACTTCAGCTGATTGCGTGGATGTAATTTTATTGTTAATAACAAAAATTTTTAAAAACAATGTCACCATTTTTATTAAAGGAAATAAAGGGTTTACAGTGGTAGAGACTTAAGAGTGGAAGAAACCTAAATCAAAGAAATTAATTGAAACTTTCTCTTATTCTTAGATTCTAAGCCTTACTGGTAGTCAGTGTAATGGAACTTCAGCCATTCACTTTGTAATATATTTCAAAGATTTCAATTGTAGAGCTTTTAATTTTAGAGTAGATTTTAGTTTTAAAGTAGATTTTACTACTGGTATTAAATTCATCTTGTTTTTTTTTAACTTCTTTATTTTTCAATATAAACTAAAAAGTGACAAGGTATAAAACTTCAGATGTAACTGCATTTAACTTTTGATAATTTAACAATCTTTATATAAATGGTAGGTGTGTAAGTATACAATGGATTACTTTTCTCTTCTTCCTGCTAAAGGCCAGGTCAGCTTAACTATATTCAAATTGTAAGAGAAAGGCATTAAACGGAATTTAAAGAAGAGTTAATGGTTGTTAAATATCAGAAGGCTGTCAGAATGGCTTTTGGAATATTTTTTCAGAATTTTAAGTCAAAATTACATCTCTGTATCTTGAATGGTTCCAGTAGTTGGAGGCAGGCTAATTAATTAGATTATCTATCTCCCTTCCCCTGTGTTCTGTACCTTTTTAATATAACTTCTCTATGTTCATCCATTTGCCTCCTGAATCTATTCTCTTAATTTGTGGCTGAGAGAATACGCTTATTTTGTGGCAGCCAATTGCCTGATAAAAGTCAGCTGATTTTTGAGTCAGATCTTTAATTCCAGGGCTTTAATTCCAGCTCTGCTGCTTCTTGGCTGTATAATCTTGGGCAAAGTATTTTCTCTGAGATTAGTTTTCTTACTTTTAAAGTGGACAGTGATAATATCAAACGTTCAAGCTTGTTGTAAGGGTTAAATAGGTTTGTAATGCACCCAGCTGAGCTCCTGGCCCACAACAGAGCATAGATAAATGTTTTCTCCTTCCTAACAATTTCAGTTTGTTTTATAATTAATGTAGTCACAATAATACTTCATAATGTTCATTGGCAAATAATAAGTATTTAGATTCATCTGTTCTAGGCCATGAGAAAGGGCTTATAATTAATGGTACTGTTGTGGGAGAAGTGTTTGAAGTAATATTAATCTAAACTCTTAAAAATCTGTTTTAAACTGATAAATATTTGGTTTTTTCTTTATAATGTATTAATCTTTAAATATTTTTCTTTACAAAAGTATTGCATGACTACATTTGTGTTGTAAAATGCAAGCATTACAGATGAAGTCAGTCTCTCCTGACCTTTCTCTTTCAGTCACTGTCACTTCTGGGTAAGCAGTGTTGTCAGTTTAATGTCTATCCTTTTAGATGTTTCTATTCACTTATGCACACATTATGGTTTACATTGTTTCCCAAAGTGAATTATTTTCCAATAATAAAGCTATAATTTAAGGAATTTCTTCGGAAGACTTACAAACTTGCCATAAATATCCTTAAGGAAAGATTTTTATAATGTGTGTTTTAAATAAAAAAAATCATTCTTTACATATTATAATACAGTTTGCTCTTTTAAAAAAACTACTAATCTTAGATCTTTCTGTGACAATGCATATAAATATGTCTTTAACTGCTGGACAGAAATTCATAGTATAGCATAGAATACATTTCTTTAAAAAAACATTCATTGAGAGCTTCCAAGTTTGCCCAGTATTAGTGCTGGGGCTGAAACTGCACATGATGGTTAAAAGCCAGGTTTGTATTGCTTACATTCTAGTGGAGGGACATAAATAAGTGAGAAAATACAAGGTGCCTGAAGAAGGCTGATAAAAGTCAAAACTGACTTTAGAATGAGTGGGCATGAAAAGCCTCTCTGAGGAGAAGTGGCTTTTTTTTTTTGGTGGGGTGGGGCTGTTTTAGAACTTTTTGATAATCCCAGTGTCACAAAGATCTTTCCTATGTTTTCTTTTAGAAACCTAATAATTTTAGCTCTTAACATTTAGCATCATGATCCATTTCAAGTTAATTGTTTCATCGTTATGTCTTGAAAACTCTTTTGCCCTTTGAATAAGCTTTTTGTACCTTTGCTGAAAATCACGTGGCATGTGTGTGTGTCTTCATGGACATTATTTTCATTCATCTGTCCTTATGGCACTACCACACTGTCCTGATAACTTTAGCCTTAGAGTAAGTTTTGAAATTAGGTAGTGTAAATATTCCAATCTTGTTTATCTTTTTCAGAGTTGTTACAGCTATTTTAGGTATTTTTGTTTTCAATATAAATTTTATCATTAACTTGTCAGTTTCTTCAAAAAGACTGCTAGGATTTTAACTGAATTGAATTCAATCTATAGTACAATTTGGTGAAAATTGTCATTTTTTAAAAAACTTTATTTCTTATTGAGGTGACATTAGCTTTTAACATTGTATAAGTTTCATGTATACAACATTATATTTTTACTTCTGTATACACTACAGTGTGCTCACCACCAAAAATTTTGTTTCCATCCTTCTCCGTACAGTTTAGTTTCCTTCCCCTTCCCCTCTGGTAACCATTGCTCTACTCTCTGTATCCACGTGTTTTTGTTTGGTTTGTTTTGCTCATTTATTTATTTTGTTAGTTTGTTTTTTATATTCCACGTATGAGTGAAGTCCTACAGTATTTGTCTTTCTCTAACTTATTTCACTTAGCATAATGAACCTCAAGTTTCATCCAGGTTGCCAGAGGTGGCTTTTAAGTTGAGAACAGAGTTAAAAGGAGTCATTGATGCAAAGTCAGGGAGAAGATTCTACACAGAGGGAGCAAGTATTGGAGAGGGCCTTTAGGTGGGAACCAGTATAGTGTGCTGGAAGACCAGGAGGAAGGCAAGCGTGGTGGAAGGTTCAAAAGCCAGGGTAGGAGGTGGGATTGGAGTTGTGAGCCAGGGCTGGGCTTTTTGCTTACAGGACAGAGCAAAATATTTGGATTATTCTGAAAGCCCTGGGAAGTGGCTGAAGGGTTTTGAGCTGGACAAGTGATGTGGTTGTGATCACTGTGGCAGATGAACTAGTTGTTTCCTGTTTTTGAAATTGCAGACAGTGCTGCAGTGAACATCATTATGTGTGCCTCTTTGTTTTTATGTGAGAATGTTTCTCTGGAAGAGATATGTAAGGGTGGAATCACTGGCTTCCAGGATATGCACATTTAAAGTTCTTAATAGATACTGATAAATTGCCTTCCCAAATGGCTGTACCTTCTTGCCGTAAAACAGGAGTGTATGAAAGTACCCTTTTTTCCAAACCTAGCTAACACATTTTAACCTTTGCCATTCTGGATGGAATGGCATCTCACTGTTTTAATTTAGATTTTTTTTTTACTGTATTTTTATGTTATTTATAAGTTCTTTTGAATATGCATTGCCCCGTTCTTTGTTCTTATTTTTCCCAAAATGAAGTATTTTTCAGTGATCAGAGACCTTACTGGTTTAATCTGTACTTCAGAGGGGTTTGGAACCTCCAATAGATATCCTCAAGAGAAGATTTTATTTTTATAATGGAAATCACTAACAAATAAATAACATGGGCCATTATTCTGCTAACCATAGAAAATTTTCAGGGTATTATGATTATGGTAATGATGATAATCAAGGTTTAGGCATAGTTCATCTGTAACTTTATAGTTTACTGAGTAATATAGGATAAATTACTAAATCTCTCTAAACCTTTGCTTCCTTATTCATAAAATTCAGATAAAATGCAAATCTCTTTGAATTGTTCCAGGGATTAAATTTAAAGTACCCTGACTATAGAGTTTCAGTAAATGTAAATTCTCCTTTTCCAGCAAGACTTGATAATATATTCAAGCTTCTGCACAGCTTCTTAAATGATTCTTTCCTAGGCTTTTCCAGCTTTTAGTGAAAGGGGCAAGAACATTAGTACTGAGTTTAAGATAGCTGTAGGAAGGGTCAGCCCAGGGGGTGAGGGAAGACCAGGAATTGAAAGGGTCTCTAATTCCTAATAGATTATGAAGTTTGAAGGGAATTATCAACAAAATAAAGCTAAAAGGCTTTTAAACATTTGTGGGCTTGGTTGCTTGCTACAAATTGAATAAATGTCTCCTTTGGATTAGTAATGTAGGTGGAAAATTATATTTTTAGATTTCTTTGAAAGGACTTTCCCAGTTCTAGAAATGCCATACATTGTGGAGGTGATACTGAAAGAAGTGAATTCTGTCTCTGAATGTCTAGCAACTTGCCCTACTTTGATGAGAAAGAAGAACTAGACTTTTTTCTCAGAATTAGTCTTAATATTAGAATCAACTTATTTAAAATTAGAATCAACTTGTTTGATAACTGAATTGCCTTTAATTTTCAGAGCGAAATGGAGAGAAATCAGACATCCTCTTTTCTGTCCAGTAGTTTAGAGAGGTTGGGTTTTCAAAGTGGGATGGATGGTGTTTATGACCCCCTGATAGATTTGTTCAGGAAAAAAAAAACCTATTCAGTGTTAGGAAAGAAGTAATCTCCAAATGTTACTGAGTGCCCACTATGCACTGGACCCCATGTTAAATGTTTCAGTGTTTCATGAGCACAAAGTAACACAACACTAAAGAATTAATCAGGTGGGACAGAAAGAGTCCCCCCACCCTTTTTTTCCTTAAGGAATTACTTGCCATAATTTGGAGTATCTCCAAAGAACTCAACTTAGTTTTTCTTGATACAGCTATTTATTTTTACATTGATATATTTTGTACATTAATTTTATTTAGATATAATTAGCAAAAAAATTTACCCTTTAAAGTATACAATTCATGGCTTTAGTATATCCACAGGTAGTGGCAACCAGTACCACTATCTATCAGTAATTCTGGAACATTTTCATAGCTCTTAAACTCTGTATCCATTAGCAGTTAATCCCCATTTCCTCCTGCCCCTGTTCCCCAGAAGCCACTTGTCTACTTTCTGTCTCTAGATTTGCCTATTTGGACTCCTTTCACCTACCATAATGTTTTCAAGGCTCATCCATGTTGTTGCATGTATCAGCATTTTGTTTCTTTTTATTGCTGAATAAAATTCTGTTTATATACCACATTTTGTTCATCTACTCATCAGTTGATGGACATTTGAGTTTCTACTTTTTGGCTACTAGGCCTTTTTTCTCCTGTTTAATTTTTTAATAAAATATAATTTTCAGAACAGTTTTACATTTACAGAAAAATGGAGCAGAGCAGACAGTAGAAGGGAATTCCCATATCCATCCACCCTCCTCCACCACCCCCGCCCATGACTACATGGGTAGTCATGTCTTCCATTTTTATCACCTCATATCAAGGGTACATACTATCAACCTGATTTATGACTGTTGATGTTGCCATTGATTACCTGACACCTGGCTGAAACCTTTGTCAGGTTTCTCCACGGTAACTTATTCCCCCTCCCCCCACTTCATATGGTTCTCTTTGGAAGGAAGTCATTGTGCATTGCCCACAGTAAGAGACTGGGGGGTTATGCTCTACCTCCTAGAGGGTGGAATATCTACATAATTTATTTGGAAGTTTTCTGCAAGGGAGATTTGCCTCTTTCTCCCATGTATTAATTTACTCAGTCATCTATTTTTTATCAGTATAGATACATGAATATACTTTGGTTAATAATCTAATACTATATTTTGATGCTCTAATTGCCCCAGCTTTGGCCATTGGCAGCTCTTTCTTGTCTCCCAGTGCCCTCTTTGACATACTTCCATCATTGGGGGTTGTTTTGCATTTTTTTTTTTTTTTTTAGTGCCCTTACTTTTCTCCTTTCATTTTTAAATAACCCAAATCCCCATAGAAGTTGACTGTAGGAAAACTAAGAATGCTCCCTTTCCCAGGTAATCGGATTCCTATGCTGTTGGAAGAAATGTGCCTTACCTACAGGGGGTTGAGGGGGAGGCATCTGGGAATCTAAGGCTGAATAAGACACCTGTCCCAGCCCTCCTGAAGCTTAGTTTAATAGGTCACACAAGTAGTAATTGGTTAATTTGGGATTCAAACACAAATCTGTGAGGCTCGAAAACTTCTGTTATTTGTTCTACTTCAAACTACATACAACTGAGAAGCCTTAGAGGGTAAACACCTGAGAAATAGAGGATAAGACTTTAAAAAGACTTGTAAGAATGCTGTTTTCAAAATTTTATCCTGAAGAAAACTAACTCCTTTAAGCTATTTTTTGTTATATTAGCCGGCTTCTGATTTCTCACTGAAAATTTGTTGTCATTTTACAAACTCTAATAGAAGACTTACTATGTAACAATCAATGGCATAATATTTTTATGCTGAATTTTTATTAGATGCCACCTCAAATTCTTTTCACAAGTAGGTAGGTATTAAATTATGAGTATATACTGTTAGTATTTTATCATAGGATACCTAGTGATATAACACATTAAATTATATTGCACTGCACTGCTGCTTTATTCTCTGAACTAATTTAACTGAAGCCAATCTAAAAATCATGTTACTTCCAAGGATGTCCAGTGACTTAAACAGAGCGTCTCTGTCATCTTGTTCTTCTCCAGTGTGAGAAAGGAATGATGACCTGGTGAATTAGTTTAAGACACTGAAACTGCAGCCCTTTTTTGCCTCCTATAAGTTTCAAGATTAGAATTTATTATTATAGTAAAAAGTGCTTCATGTTGGCTTTTTTTTAAAGAAGGAAGAAGGGAGAGAGAGAAAGATGGAGTCTCAGACTGGGTGTATACTTTGGAGTTGTTGGGCCATTTTTGTGAAAAGGATATTTCAAACTGGGTTTGTACTGGTTAGTATGCAGCAAAATCAATTTAGCTGGTCATGGCCATTAAAGAAGAAATGAAAGAATATCAGTGATCACTTATTTTATGAAACTCATTTTAGTTATATAAGTCTATGCAAGATCGTGGTATAAAATTTACTTCATACTGAGGTTAAATGTTCAAAGAAGTTGAGAATCACTGCTGGAAGGGGACTTCTCTGTAGCCCTCCTGCTTTCCCTCCACCTTGAACTTCCACAACCTCATGATAGGACATTTCAGTCTTTTCTGAAAACTTGAGTCAGGGAAAACATTTTGGGAAGCTGAGGTAGGGGGTAGTAGGGACAAGGCCACACCCTCTCACGCTCCACTCTGAGCTCGGGAATGTAGTAAGAACATTAAAAATATTTCAGCTCCTCATTCTGGGTGGAGGACACAATCCACCAGTGAAAGTGGGTAACTAACCAGCTATGAAACACAAAAACATATTTACTGTTACACATTCTTTTACAGTCAAACACCGTACATATTTCAACGCCTTCTCCCAGCTCCTATTTTTATCCTTCAGGAGAGAGGCCTGAATGTGGAGGTGGCCTTAGATTGTCAGGTACACATTTTCCTACCCCCTTTTTCATTTGCGCGGTTTTCAAAGTGCATTAACAGAGCCTATGCAACTCCTGGCGCAATTGGCTGGCTGAGCCTGAGGAGTGAAGCACCTTCCTTGCTGGCTGGTGCGTGTAAGGAGGGGGCAGCTGAAGGCTCTTGCCGCGTCGGGTAATGCTCAAAGGACCCCATCACTGGACTGCGTCGGGAGGAAGGAAGAGCGCTCTGAGGTAGGGCAAGAAAGGGTATAAAGGGGGACGGGGGAGTCCACCACACAAGGACTCAGAAGAAGCTTCAATAAAAGGCAAAGTGCATCTTCGCCGGATGGTGTAGGAAAGGAGGAGAAATCGGCAGCAGAAGAACACCACCTAAAAGGGTAACCTCGAGCGTCTCTGCTTCTTGGAACACTCTTAACACAGGCTTCCAGCCCAGCCCACCCAGAGCCGCCACCTCCCCGGCCTCTGCAGGACCTGCTCCTTCATGAACTTGCCAAGAGCTGAGCGACTTCGCTCCACACCTCCGCGCAGCCTCCGGGGCTCCGATAGGGAAGACGGTGCGATCGATATCCTGGGAGAGGAGGAAGATGAAGGAGAGGAGGAGGAAGAGGAAGACGAGGAACCGGAGGGAAGCCAGCGCCTTCTAGAGCAGCTGCACCAGCCGGAGCCGCAGAGGGCGCGGCGCGGCGCGGGCGCGGGTGCGCTTCCCGGAGAGCGCACCGAGAGCGGCGGCGGCGGCCCAAGCGACTCCTCCGAGTTTGGCCCCAAGTTCGGGGCACCGACGGGGTCTACGGCGGCCTCTGCGGGCGCCCCGCAGCCGGCGAAGCCCCCCTACTCATACATCGCGCTCATCACCATGGCCATTCTGCAGAGCCCACACAAGCGCCTCACGCTCAGCGGCATCTGCGCCTTCATCAGTGGCCGCTTCCCTTACTACCGCCGCAAGTTCCCCGCCTGGCAGAACAGCATCCGCCACAACCTCTCGCTCAACGACTGCTTCGTCAAAATCCCCCGGGAGCCGGGACACCCTGGCAAGGGCAACTACTGGAGCCTGGACCCCGCCTCCCAGGACATGTTCGACAACGGCAGCTTCCTTCGGCGCAGGAAGCGCTTCAAGCGCCACCACCCGCCTCCGGGAGCCCACCTGCACCACCCCTTCCCCCTGCCCGCTGCGCCCGCCGCCCTGCATGCCCCCTACCCGGGCATGCTGCTCGGACCCCCGGCCCCGCCGCAGCCTGTCCCGGGGGCCTATCCCGCCTCCACTCCCGGGAGCCGCCCGTGCGCGCTGCTGCATCCTCATCCCCTCCGCTACCTGCTGCTCTCTGCCCCGGCCGTAGGCAGCGTAGCTGAGGCGCCCAGGAAAGCGCAAGGCGCGGATCTGGGGACCCCCGGCGCCCTTCCGGCGCTGCTGCCCACGCTAGGCTCCCAGCCTTGGGAGGAGGGCAAGGGGCCGGCGTCGCGGCCGGCAGGCGGATGCACCTCCTTCAGCATCGAGAGTATCCTGCAAGGGGTCCGGGGAGCTGGTACAGGCGCCGCGCAGAGTCTGCCCCCGACCCCGTGGGGTTACTGCCACCTGCTGCAGCGCCCGTCGTGCCTGTTGCATCCTCAGGCCGCTGCCCCCTTGCTCCACGTCTCCGCCGCCGCCGCCGCCGCATCCGCTGCCCGGACGATTTTGCAGCAGCAGCAGCAGCAGGACTCTGCCAGCGGCTGCGCTCCCAGCAAGGGCGCTCTGCTGGGCCGGCACCTGTCCGCCACCGCGGCGCTCCTGGGGTGTCAGCCTGGAGTAGAGGGCTCCAGGCTGACGTCGCTGGTCGCCCTTTCGGGCGGAGAGGGGACCTCACCGGCCTTTTGAATAGCACCCACACCTGCCTGACTCCTTGGGGCGGACAGGGAGCCAACCTGGAGGGCGGAGCCGCCCGGGGTCACGCTCTCCTCGCCGCCTGCCCTGGCGCACTCCACCTTTCACAGCCGGGACCAAGAGTGTGTATCTGCATCCTACAGCGGAGCAACCACTAATTTCGGTTCGCTGCGAAATACTTACAAAGGAAAAGTTGGTTATTGTTCCCTTAAGACAACCTGAACGTAAATGTTCGATGGCGTCAGCGTCGAACATTTCTTTTCCAGCCTCCAGTCGTGACTTCCAAGGCTTTTCCGATTTGCACATTTCCAGAGGAACTATGAACGTGAGTGGGGCATTTTGTTCTGTTATTAAAAGAAAAAGAAAATAAATCGTCCAATGCACAACGTTTCCCCCGTCTTCACTCCCTAGAAACTGCAAGTATTATTCCCAAATCCAGCGCAGAATCCTTGTGCCCTTTTTGTCTTCCTGAAATCGATGTGTAATATGAGTAGAATTTTAATTTCAGAGGATTTATTTCTGATCTGTATGTCTGATGTGCCATCTTCCGTGGAGAGGTGTTAAAATTAAACCTAACTATATGGACTAAATAAAGTGCTAAATCACTACACAACATTGTTTATTTTATATTTTATATTACTTCACCTTCTAAATGGAACTTATTTTAAAACTTAGTTTTTTCCTCCCAGTTAAACAATTTAATTTTACAATTCATATTCATTATAGACGTCAGAAACAATCCATTTTCAAAATGGTTTTTAAAACTTCCGAATATTTGAAGTTGAAAAAATTCTGTCTTTTAAAATATGGGATTTAGTATGTATGAAATCTATAAGTGAAAAATAATTAGAGGTCATCTAAATATATTCTCCATTTATTTTCCATCTTTCTAAAGCGTTGATTTTTCTCCTGAATAAGTTGAAGGGCGGTATGACATGAATCTTAGATGTAGTGGCCAAAGTTTATTCGGGAAAAATAAAAGGCAATTTAAAAAATTAGAAATGTCAAAACTAGGGCCCAGAGAAAATGGAAATATCAAATGAAGCACTCGGATCCCGGACATTTGCAATTTAAAAAACTCCCAGGTCAGGTACCTTCTAGGAACTTCTATTCCCTTTCTTTAGAACAGAAGGAACTTTCTCTCTCTTTCAAAAAAATTTCTGAAAGGACTTTGCGACCAGAAAGGTTTCACTGTATTCGGTTTCAGGTGACTGGGTGGGAGGCAAACAAGACGAAAATGTCCATCAAGAAATACTCCCGCCAGAGAAAGCAAATTTCTAGAGACCCTGCAGCTCTCAAGGTCCTGACCAGGGCTCACGTTTCAAAAGAACTGTATTCCGCACGGGTTTGGAGGAAGTCCCCCCCCGTGAGTGTAAGAAGCTCGTTCCCCCTCATCTACTCTTCAGCCCCAGTTTTGAATTTCTCATTCCAGGAGGGAGGGAACATATAGGGACACACATTTTTACAGCCGTTTAATTGGCCCATTTTTACTCCAGCTTCTCATCTCCATCCCATCACTCGGAACTTCTGCCTACGACCCCCACTGACTCCTGGCTTGCAGTAGTTCGTTCCGAGGGTGTTCTGGAAAGTTCCCAAGCCCAACCCTTGGTAGCCGCCATTCTCGAGCTTCCGATTCAATTGCCCTCCGCTGCACCTGCAGCCTTCGCCCGCAGGGCAAGCACCACCGGTTGACTACGTCGGCCCCTATCCTCGGCTTGCAGGCGATCCTCCAAACCCCCTCCATCCCCTTCATCCCCCTCTCCCGCCTTAGGCTTTGCCAAATCGTGAACTCAGTCTGTCTCGCCCTCATCACCTCAGCTTTAAGATCCTTTTAGCAAATTCTGCGGGGTGGGGCTCACCTAAGAGTTTGGAAACAAGGGAGAATATAAAGGGAGCCTATTTCATGCCAACAACACACCCGTTCACATTCCAATTTCCTCTTGCCCTTTGTGTGGAAACGCTCCAGGCCTACATTCGTTCATTTATTCGATCAACAAACGTCCGAGCTCCGGGTGCAGCCGCGGATGAGCCCAGAGCCGACCCTGAGGCTCTCCGGCGCGCCCTGCAGGAGACGTCGTTTACTTCCTTCCCTTGGCCCCAGGCCAGACCAGCGGAGCCACAAACGTGGGTGACTGCGGGCCGGATCCCGGCCCAAGCCGGCCCCTAAGCTCCTAATTATTACCGAATGAAACCATACCGAACGATCAATCTTCAAGAAAAATATCGATTCCGTCGAAGAGTAAATTAAACGTTCTTCTCCTAGCGCACGTGGCGGTCGGGTCCACCTGCACGAAGCGCCGCGACCGCGCGGAGAGCTCTGGCCTTCACTGGGGCTCGCCGACCGGACCGGCGCCTTGTGCAGCTGCTACTACTACGGGGCCGGGCTAGCGCGTTCCGGCCGGCCTTGTGGCGGCGCAGCCCCCGGGGCAGGGGCGGCCCGCGGCGGGAATGGGCCGAGGGCGCGTGGTGCTCGGCACGGTGAGCAGGCCGGGCCGCGTCCTGTACCGCGCCGAGCTAGAGGCCGCAGCTCTGGTTCCCAGGCCTGGCCCTGGGGGTTCGGAGTAAGGGCGTCAGGGCGCCTTCCGGTCCGGGGCTTCTGTCCGCCCCGCGGCTGGCCTCGGCCCAAGGCTTGGACAAGAACGCGTGTCCATTTTAAGCCCCCGCGTGCGCGGCGCTTCCGAGTTACGCAAAGGACTAGAGGATCAGGGGTCGTCTCCTACCCTCGGGATCGTCTTCCTGAGGCCGGGTTGACTGGAAGCGTCCAGAGCTGCCTGAGTAGTGGAGCCTAAGGGCTGGAGCGGAGTGCGAAGGAGCTGCGAGGCACAGACAGGCCGGGCGAGGGCAAAAAAAAAAGTGACTCTCCCTCAGGTCCAGCCCGCTAATAATAACACTAATAATAGTAACAGTAGCGGCTAATCCTTATCTCCTGCTCCCTGTCAGCGGGGCAATGGATTCCCCTTTAACCCTCCCAGCACCCAATGAAGAAGACACTATGGAATCTCCATTACACAGATAAGAAATTTGCGCTTTAGAGAAATTAAGAAACTCGCCCACGGACCTTGGGCGGTGGCACCGGGCTCTGTCGGGTTTCCCAACCACTAGCCCCGTGGGCGTCAGCAACCTTCTTAGGCCTGGGCTTCCAGTGGGTCGCCGAGGCTCAGGCAGGAAGAGGGCCGCGATCCCAGATCGTACATCCGGGATCCCGGATCCCGGATCCGGCCCCGCGCGCCAGGAAGCGCGTTTCTCTCCGCAAAACCCGGGCGCCCCAAGGCCGCGCACGGTCATATCCGTAGCCCAGGGCCCCGGCTCCGCTCTGCGTTTCCCTAGGAAGCGCCTGAGCGGAGCGACGGGAAGGTCACGGCCGGCCCGGCCCTGGCAAGTGCCCCGGCCCTCGCCAAACTCGAGGACTTCGCTTAACCCAAGGTCGCCCGTGAGGAGTCAGCGGAGTCCTGAGAGTGAGTTTTTCCTCCCCAGCAGGACTTTCGCTCTTTCCCCTCATGGTCGCCAGCAGCCCAGGCACCCCTGCGCGTAGGCGTCGGCGGTACCACGAACCCCGACCGCCTGCAGGCCCAGCGCCGCTGCCTCCTCCCTGCCGCCCGCCCTTGGCGGTGGAGGTGGGCTCCCTCCTGCCCCGCGCAGCCCCGCCCAGCCACAGTTCCTCTCCGGAATATGGACCCTGCGCTCCGCTTCGCGCCCCGTGAGGGCACTGGATCCAGGCAGCGCGAAAGGGGCCCTGATGTGCCCAGGTTGTTGGGCGCCACCGGCCTGGGGAGAGGCGAGGGAGGAGTGGGGGACGCCGGACTGAGGAAGGACCAGCCCTCTGGTCGGAAGGTCCCGGCCGGCAGGAATTGGAGTGCAGGTGGGGACCCTGGCAGAGAAGGAGGGAGAGCGTCTGTGGGTCGGGCGGACTGGAGTCCCCCGAGGTGGTCGAAGGCTGCAAGCCTGGGTGCTTGTCAGTGGCCTGCACGCCCCGCGCAGGTGCGATCTGGCACCGGCGGTGACATGACTTTCGCCCCGTTCCTGCGTACGTCGGCTGTATGGTCCTTGCGTATTCAGCGGAGTGTAGCGAATGATTCGGGAACCTCTCTCATCTCCTGTCTGCCTAAACCAGACACCCCCTCTCTTTCATTTTGACTTGGCTGCAATAACAGACAGCAGAAAATCTAGAGAAACAGCAGACGCTAGGATAAATAGAATCAAAACGATGATAAGATTTAACTAAGGCTGGGGGAGGGAGGTAGAGCGAATTTTGTTTTCTAAGAATTTGCACCCGTCCTTCACATTTTATAGTGTGGGGAACTCCTAGCTCTCATTCCCCCCAGCCCTTAGGAAGAATGTTCAGAAATGTCTTCCCACGTTAACATATTATTCCAGTCTAAACTGTAATCCTACTCTAATTGCTAATGTCACCTTCTTGTAATTTCTACAAAATTGGTTAGTCTTTATGGCCTAATTTTCATATCAGCACTGAAATTATTCTCTGGTTTAAACATTCATTGATGTCATATACATCACTAGGTGCAAAGAACTTAAAGAGGTTTTATCTATTAATACCAAAATTTGCCCCCCCCAAATAAAAACCCAGGAAAATTAGGTGAAGGAAAAGAAAAAGGCTTTGAAGACCCAGTCTGAAAATCAGTTTAACACCGGTTTCTTGCTGCTCAGCTACCTTAACATAATCAAGATTTATATGTTAAAATGAATGCTTATAAAAGAAGTACTTGGTTATAAACTTCCTTTACTTGTTTGTCCTTAGAATGCAGGGGTATGCTCACTGAAATCAGTAATTAAGACTATTTGGGGATAGTTATGATTTATTCAGCCAGTGAAGCAGTTTCTATTCCCAATTCCAGGCAAAGAGAACAATGAGATTAAATTAAGCATGAGAGAATTCCTTTTCTTCAGATACTGTCATTTTGCTACCTATATCTATGTTTGTATTCAAAACCATGCTTATGACCATTAGTTCTTAGAATTAAGGTGACTATATTATTGTTATTCAAGGTATCTGTTGTATAAGAGACATTGTGCTATATTTCAAGCAGTGATTATTTTTTCCTTTATTAAAAAGTTTACTATAATGGAAACTTCCAAACATATATACAGGTAAAGAGATTAATATAATTAACCTCTGTGTACCCCTTGGTTAGGCCAATCTTGTTTCATCTTTACCCTCTGACAGTCCTCTCCCACTGGATTATTTTGAATCAAATCCCAGATATCTTATCATTCCATCCACAAATATTTTTGAACATTTCTCTAAAAGATAAGAATTCCATTGATGTAACTACAATATCACCACACCTAAGTAATCACCACATCTAAGTAATTCATTAATAGGATCAATTTATCCAGGCTATACTTAAATATTCTCAGTTCTCTCAAAACTGTTTTTGATTAGTTGGCTTGTTTGAATTAAGATGAAAATAAGGGGTACACATTATATTTGGTTGATATAGTCTCTTATAGTCTCTTCCTTTTAGGTTTCATCAATCCTTTTTTTAAAATTGTATTTCTGTTTTTGTTGAAGAAACTGGACTATCTTCAAGAATTTGGCTTTTTTTTAACATCTTTATTGAAGTATAATTGCTTTACAATGGTGTGTTAGCTTCTGCTCTATAACAACGTGAATCAGCCATACATATACCTACATCCCCATATCTCCTCCCTCTTGCGTCTCCCTCCCCCCCTCCGTAACCCACCCCTCTAGGTGGAAGAATTTGACTTTCTTGATCTTGTGGTTACAGGCAATATTTTTATGATATTTAAAGATATTATCAGGGATAAGATAATTTATTTAGACTTTTGAATACTAGCAAATATTGATAATAATATTGTTTGTAGAGGGGCAGGGCTTAGTTAAGATACCTTTAAGAGTCAACTGTTGAGAAAATATTATATTATTAGGGTAAGCATGGATCTGGGAAAGCTTTGTAATTTTTCCTAAATGTAAAGATCACATTTTCTTACAACTTTAAAAATGAGATTATTTCCCATGTAGCTATAGAAATATAAAATTACCAATCAAATACTTCATCTAAAAATTTGAATCTAGTCTTATTTTGGCATGAATGAAGCTCTTTACACCTTTAAAATTTTAGTTGAAGTTTCAAAGACATTTTATGTTTCAAAATTTTATGTTTTAGGAACTTCCCTGGTGGTCCAGTGGTTAAGACTCTGTGGTCCCAATGCTGGGGGCATGGGTTTGATGCCTGGTCAAACCCTGGTCGGGGAACTAAAATCCTGCATACCGCATGGCCAAAAAAAAAAAAAAAATTTATGTTTTATATTGTTACGTATTTTAGAATGAAAAGTGGTAACATTAAATCTCATAAGTGTGCTCATGAGAAGAAAATTCACTTTAGGATAACGCTAAATTGAACAGACTTAGGATATGAAAGAAATTATACTGAACAGAAAAAATTTCACTTTAATGTAAGAAATATGTTTAATAAAAATTAAAAGTAGCCAACTTTGGGGGCTCCTTATTTTTTTAATGAGTATGCATACTAAATTCAATTTCCATTTCCATTCTTCCATTGTACATTGGGCTTTTATTACCATTTGTCTCATTCTGCAGTTCTTTGCAGAAGTTTCTGTGTCCTCCAATCTCTGGAATCCTATGTAGGTAGAGACCAAATTTTAGTCGTCTTTGTATCTCAAACAATTCCCAGCACGTTTTCAAAACTAGACGTGAAATTAATTTGAATCTATTGTATCTATAATATTGATGTGTGTAAAAGGGTGGTACATATATTGGGCTCTGCTTTAAGTTTAGATGGATGTAAATATTATTCAAATTATAGTTGTTCAAAAAGTATTATTTACCTAGAACAAATAGAGATTTTAGGTAAAACTAGATTTGGATATTCTAATACCTTAATTAATAGGTCACATACTTAACCATTCAATACCTGTTTGGTAAGCAGCTGGTGTTTTACATAATGCTGTTAGGTATTTCTTGTTTGTCTGAATTTCCAGATTCATAGCGTTCAGCACTTCATTAATATGATATCACATATCATATCTGTATATGATATATACAAATATATGTATATATTTTATATTCAATAGCTTTGAAACTTTAATCCTGGAGTAGATTTCCAATGTTTACTAAAACCATTTAAATACCTACTGTAGGGAGAGAATGGACATGTGGACACAGGCGGTGGCAGGTGGGATGAATTGGGGGATTGGTATTGACATATATACACCATCTTGTATGAAATAGATAGCTAGTGGGAACCTGCCGTATAGCACAGGGAGCTCAGCTCCGTGCTCTATGGTGACCTAGATGGGTGGGATGAGGGTGGAGTGGGAGGGAGGTCCAAGAGGGAGGGGATATAAGTATACATATAGCTGATTCACTTCATTGTACAGCAGAACCTACACAACATTGTAAAGCAACTATACCCTAATTAAAAGAAAATACCTACTGTAGGGAACAGCTTCTGTTTGTTAAAATAAAACTTAGACTCAAGTTTCCTCAGGGACTAGCCCAGTTTTCAAGGATAGATGGTAGTGAGGAATTGGGTCTCTGGATGAAAAGTGTGTTGGTTTGCATTCCAGTTCTGTCTCTTACTGACGCTGCAATCTTGGACAGACAACCTCTCAAAGTCTTGATTTCCCCATCTATCCAATGGTGATAATTATAGATTTCATTGTAAAGATTACATGAAATAATGCATGTGAATGGTTAGCCTGGCACGGGCTAAATGCTCTATAAATGTCAGCTGTTATTTAGTGATAATAATAACTGTGATGTGTCCCTAAGTATCGGTGGAACCTTCCCTGATACCCTCTTTCTTGAGTCCTGGTCAGTCTTTACATGTTGGGCGTCCTTTAGTTCCTGCCTCATATGGGTGATGTACAAGGCATGCTGTTTCTTTCCTGCTAGAAGGTTCCCAGCGTAGGTCTCCTCCTAGCTTAGCTCAGCCTTCTGGTGTGAGGGACAAGCATGTACACCATTGCTTCCCAAGGACCAGCATAGTGAAGTACATAGCCTTTGGGCAAACTCTCCTTGTTTACAATGAGAATTGCTCTTGCCTGTCAATGAAGCCCCGCATAATAACACGAAGTCACCACAACACCTTAAAAATTAGAATTAGCACATGTTGAATAACAGGAGCATCCTTCCCTTGAATGAATCACCTGCTTCATTTCTGCCCAGCTTAATTTTCACTTGATATGTTGATTTATTTTTCATTTGTTCATCCAGGAAGTATTGCTTGAGCAATTATGCTGTGTTAAGTACTGTGCTAGGAGCAAGGGATCATACAATAATGAACAAGACAGATGCAGCCCTCACCACAAGGGCTTGGAGTCCAGCCGAGGACACAGACAAGGAAGCAGGCAACTATAGGACTGTGTGATGGGGGCAGTGCTGGGTTAACCCAGGGTGTTGTGAGAGCATGTAGAGGGCAGCACATGTGCAGCTCTGTGGCAGAGGGCATCAGCTTCTTCAGGTCATGCTCATCAATGAGATTGGAGCTGGAGAGAGACAGACGCAGGCTCTAGTTTGTCTTCATCGGTTGCAGTTGGCTCTGGTGGGTTCCTGTTTGTCCTTGCTTTCCCCAACGTCGCGTGTAGCTTTTCTTCCAGATGGATGCATTGTCCACCTGCAGTGACCTCCGGCCCACACCAGGCACGAAGGCATCAGCCCGCTGTGGACTTCTTCACCAGCTCCCACAGTTGCACAAAGTCTGATCCTTGTACTAAATCCCTTATTGCATATTGCTTATCATGGTTCTGCTTCTCGGATTGAATCCTAACAGATGCATTCCCCATTAGGTTATAAACGCCTTGCAGGGATGGGCCATGTGATCTCCTTTTCCCTCTGGAGTCTAGACCAGGGGTCAGCAAAATCTTATTTTTGGCTTCTTGGACCCCTTATAATCTGTCTCTTTCCCTTTATTTCATCTCTTCCTCCTTCTACTGTTATTTGTACTTCTCCTCCTCCTCTTCACAATCTTTAAAAAATGTGAAATCATTCTTAGCTCACAGGCCATACAAATGCAGCCCATAGTTTGCTGGTCCTTGTCTACTGTAGCCCAATGGCCCCCAGAGAAGTGGCACCTCACGCTAGGGAGGGATTCTTGTGTTTTGGGTGCAGTGATTGGGAGGCATTACTGACATTTTTTCCGGTGAGGTTTAGGGTTGATGAACATCCTGAAATATACCAGAGGGTCCCACCCAAGGCAAAAAACCATTCATGGTATTTGAGTTTGAATCACCTTCTGCAGTGGTCTGCATTTGTAGCTGTTGCTGTCATGGTAATCTACGTGTTTAAACGAAAGCGTGTATCTAGTTCATGGTCTTACCTGAGCATCTGGACAATTATTATTATTATTTTTTTTTTCAAACTAAGTGGGAATATGTTTTGTGTTTTTTTTAACTTATTTGTACTGTTTTTTTAAAAAATTTATTTATTATTTATTTATATTTATTTTTAGCTGTGTTGGGTCTTCGCTTCTGTGCGAGGGCTTTCTCTAGTTGCGGCGAGCGGGGGCCACTCTTCATCGCGGTGCGCGGGCCTCTCACTATCGTGGCCTCTCTTGTTGCGGAGCACAGGCTCCAGACGCGCAGGCTCAGCAATTGTGGCTCACGGGCCCAGTTGCTCCGCGGCATGTGGGATCCTCCCAGACCAGGGCTCGAACCCGCGTCCCCTGCATTGGCAGGCAGACTCTCAACCACTGCGCCACCGGGAAGCCCTGGACAATTATTAACCTTTATTTCTGTAACTATTCTTTCTGTCCCTTCTCCCCCCAGAGATTCCAGATACATATATATGAGGCTGTTTAAAGTTGTCCACAGCTCACTGCTGCTCTGTTAATTTATTTTAGTATTTTTTTGTCTCTGTTTCATTTTGGGTAATTTCTGTTGCTGTGTTTTAAAATTTACCTGTCTTTTGTTCTGCAATGTCTAATCTGCAATTAATCCCATCCAGTGTATTTTTAAAAATCTCACACATTATAGTCTTCATCTTTAGAAGTCAATTTGAGTCTTTTCCTATATCTTCCATTTCTCTGGTTAAAATGCTAAATCTTTACCTTCTGGAACATATAGAATCCAGTTACAGTAACTGTTCAAATATATTTGTATACTAATTCTATCATTTGTGTCATTTCTGGATTGGTTTTTTAAAAATAATTAATTAATTAATTAATTTATTTATTTATTTTATGGCTGTGCTGGGTCTTCATTTCTGTGCGAGGGCTTTCGCTAGTTGTGGCAAGTGGGGGCCACTCTTCATTGCGGTGCGTGGGCCTCTCATTATCGCGGCCTCTCTTGTTGCGGAGCACAGGCTCCAGACGCGCAGGCTCAGCAATTGTGGCTCACGGGGCCTAGTTGCTCCGTGGCATGTGGGATCTTCCCAGACCAGGGCTCGAACCCGTGTCCCCCGCATTAGCAGGCAGATTCTCAACCACTGTGCCACCAGGGAAGCCCTCTGGATTGGTTTTTTTTTTTTTTTTTTAATTATTCACTTTATTTATTTATTTATTTATTTTTAAATTTATTTATTTATTTATTTATTTATGGCTGTGTTGGGTCTTCGTTTCTGTGCGAGGGCTCTCTCCAGTTGCGGCAAGCGGGGGCCACTCTTCATCGCGGTGCGCGGGCCTCTCACTGTGGTGGCCTCTCTTGTTGCGGAGCACAGGCTCCAGACGCGCAGGCTCAGCAATTGTGGCTCACGGGCCTAGTCGCTCTGTGGCATGTGGGATCCTCCCAGACCAGGGCTCGAACCCGCGTCCCCTGCACTGGCAGGCAGACTCCCAACCACTGCACCACCAGGGAAGCCCTGGATTGGTTTTGATTGATCTTTTTGTGTCATATTTTCTTGCCTCTTCACAGCCCTGAGAATTTTTGATTGGATAACAGACATTGTGAATTTTACCTTGTTGGGTATGTGATAAATGTGTATTCCTATAAATATTCTTAAGCTTTGTTCTGTCACACCATTAAGCTACTTGGAAAGAGTCTGATCCTTTCAGATCTGGCTTTATTAGGTGGTAAGAACAGCATTTAGTCTAGGGCTTGTTTGCCCCCTACTGAGGCAAAACCCATCTGCATCCTCTACTCCTGCCTCATGAATTGAGGTTTTCTACTCTAACTGATGGCAACAGGCACTATTCATGGCTCCATGTGAGCACCCGGGGCTTTTCCCTCATGGGTCGTTCTTTCTCCAGGTTCAGGTAGTTTTCTCACGTGGAAGCTCTAGTCAGTACTCTGCTAGATACACAGGGGGATGAGTGTTCCCTGCAGTTCTGTGCAGTGCTCTTCTCCACAGTACCCTGCTCTGTGAATTCTAGCCACCTCGGCCTTCCCAGATCCCCAGTTCTGTCCTCCGCCCTCAGGGAGACCCCTGGGCTCTGTCTGCATCCCCTTCCGTGTGCTGTGGCCAGGGAGCCCCACAAGGCAGTAAACCAGGGCGGTTGAAGGGCTCACCTCATTGGTTTACCGAATCTGGGGGGTTACTGTCCTTTGTTGCTTAATTTCAGTGTCTTGAAGACCATTGTTTCATGCCTTTTGTCCAGTTTTTTAGTTTTTTGAGGTAGGAGGGTAATTTTGGTCTCTGTTACTATATTGGCCAGAAGCAAGTCATTTACCCAAATATGTATAAATAAAATACATATTTATATGTATAAAATACATATTTATTTATGTATTTTATAAATACATATTTGTATGTATTTTATAGATACATATAAAATTATATGTATTTATACATCAAAATACATATAATTTTATTTTAAGCTACTTTCATTTTAAGTCTTCTTTACCTGCTATCTAGGGCATTGCATCAATTATTTGGAAATTCTCTTCAGATTCTATTATCTGTCAATTTTATTTAAGGATAGTTCGTGGGGCATTCCAGAATAGTCGTTAGACAAAGGAAGTATTGGGTCAGATAGAGAATCTCAGCTCTAATACCTAGAGTGACTTTATAATCTATTATGCATGTGGAGACACTGTTAAGAGTTAAAGGGGGTGCTTTAATAATTATGTCAGGACCATCGCCTAAATTGGACCATCCCAGGTGGCCTAGGACATATGTGTACCCCACCTCTACTCCGCCTTGTACTACTTAATACTTAATTCTACAGCTTTTATCGAGCTGCTTTATGCCAGGTGCTGGCATTGCCAAGATCAATAAGGCACAGGCCTTGCCTGAGGAGTTAACCGAGAGGCAGGAGACAGTTTGTTATGATTGAGTATGATCTGTGCTCTGACAGAGGAACACATGAGGAACTGATGAGGGCCTGGTGAGGAGTACGACTGACCCCAGCAGAGGGGCAGCTCCACAGAGGAGATCTTGAAGCATGTTCACTGAGTTCTTGGGCTGAGAGGGGAGAGGGAAAAGGTATTCCAGGCAGTGTGTGTGGAGGCTGGGAACCAGGGGAACACAGAGCGTGATGAGAGAGTGATTCTGATTGGCTGGAGAACAAGGTACATGCGGAACTGGGAGGAAAGGAGGAAGAATGCAGTTTCCATAGCAACTGGCAGTTAATGTTCAGTGCTCACTTCCCATGTGCTGGACACAGTTCTGGCACTTTAAACATAACTCATTTAATCTTTATGACAACCCAATGAGGTAGGTACTATTATTATACCCATTTTACAGATGAGAAATCTAATCTGAGGCACAAAGAGGTTAAATACCTTGCCCAAGGCCACACAGCAAGCACATGGTGCATTTTGGAATTGAATCTAGAGTCCTTCACTCTAAACTTCTGAGAGCCAGGTGCTAAGAAGCCTTATTTTTCCAAGCCGAGGTGTGCTGAAGGCATTGTCCTGCAGGTAACCAGGAGCCTCTGAAGCATTTGACCAGGGAAGTGACTTACTTCAAGGTGGTATAAGAAAGCAGTTCCGGTGAGCAGCCTTACAGTGGGATTTGGTACTAGTCACAGGGATGGTGAGAGTCCGAGCTAGAGCCGAAGCAGCGGCAGGGACGGACAGAGTGCATGGCGTCCCCAAACCCTCATGGGCAACACCCTTCGGCCTTGTTGACCACAGTGAAGGGTGCAGTAGGGGTCCAGGAAGAAGCCGAATGTCCGACCTGTGCCCCTGCGTGGACACACTGGAGGAGGAGAAACAGGCTTGTTTGAGAAGGGAGTTCTAGACGATGACTTCCATCTCAGCTGTGTAGTATTTGAGGTGCTTGTACAAGTGCCAGGTGGAAATGTCCAGGAGGCAGTCGGAAATTAAAAACTAGAACTCGGGAGAGTGGTTTGGCGGGCGGGGGACACTGTGCGGCGTCCTCAGCTTGTAGGCGGTAGGAGAGCTGGCGTTTGGATGAGATCACAACAGGGGGTGAGAGAGAGAGAGACAGAAGAGAGAGGGGGTGAACCCAGGGACACCACTCCTCAGCGAGTCGGAGGCAGCGAGGGGCTGAGAAGGATGCGGAGGAGAACCAAGGGCCAGTGATGTTACAGATGTGGAAGAGCAACAACAGGGAACAAATGAGTAGCCTGAGTCCAGGAAGGTCAAATAAAATAAAGACTGGATTTGGCTCTAGCAGGTCACGTGCAGAAGAATCCTGAAGCCAGAAGGAAAACGATGGTGACTTAAGGGGTGTATTAGTTTCCTAGGACTGCCATAACAAAGTGCCTCAAACTCAGTGGCTTAAATCAACAGACTTTTATTCTCTCACAGTTCTGGAGGCTAGAAGTCTGAAGTCAAGGTGTCAGAAGGGCCGTGCTCTCTCTGAGGGCTCTAAGAAAGGATCTGTTCCATGCCTTTCTCTTAGCTTTTAGTGCTGCCCGCAACCCTTGGCCTTCCTTGGCTTGTGGGCACATCGCCCCAATCTGTGCCTCCACTGTCATACAGCTTTCTCCCTGTGTGCTGTCTGTGACTCTTCTTCTCATAAAGACACTGGTCACACTGGATCCTTTACTTAACTAATTAAATCTGTAACAACCCTATTTCCAACTAAGATCACATTCTGAGGTTCCTGGGAAGGACATGAATTTTGTGGGGAACACTGATCAACTCAGTACAGGGGTAAATGAGTAGCAAAGACTATTATAGACTATGCTTTCAGAAGCTAGAGAGGGAACTGTTTCACTGATGTTTAGCATGAACGTAGACAAAGTCCTTCGGGACTTTTGTATTCCATGGAAGTAATGAAGAAGTGAATTTTATGGGTTTTCCCTATAAAAATGATGTAATATAGCTAGGAACAGCATGTTGAAGCATTCTTAATGAAAGTTTTTTCTTTTATTTTGAGAAATGAAAAAATTCTATTACTACTTTATCGATAGCTTACACTTTGCTATGATTGCTTCAATATTTTTAATAAAATGAATGAAATAAAACAATTAAAAAAAAAGCTGGAGGGAGAGAGACGGCGATAAAGGGAGGATGGTTTTTATTTCCAAGATGAGAGAGGCTTAAACATGTTACTGTGTTGAATAAATGAAGGTGCCCTGGGGATGGGAAGGTTAGATTCCGGACTGAGAGCAAGGAGTTGATGGTGCAAGCGAGGGGCTGGGGGCATTGAAGCACAGGTGGATGGGTCAATGGTGTGCAGCCCTGGGGTGGGAGCGAGTGGGGCGGGTGTGTGCAGGCGCAGATGTGTTCGAGGATGGAGGGGGCAAAAAGCTGAGCGGGATGTAGCGTGACGCTGCCGCTCCGTGCGTGTAGGAGGTGTTCAGTAAGCAAATCAGGAGCAGATGTCGAAGTAAGCAGCTGAAACAACAGCTTGTGAAACTAGCCCCACTTTGTGGGTAGAGGATTAGTTAAGGATTCTGGCCATGGGAACCAAGAAGAGGAGGGTAATCTGTTCATGCCTATTAGACAGCTTTGGGGGAGCAGTTTCAGTGTCAACCTGGAGAACGTCCTTGAGGGCCGGAGAGAGAAGCCCTGCCATCAAGGGTGCCCACCCCTGACTTTGACATGAAGTCTTCGCCCGGCACTGAGGTTGCCCTCTATGTCATGGCTCTAGACTGTAGCAATGTGGGGGGAGTCATTATGGAAAAGGATGGAGGGGTAAGAATGAAGCCCCAATGTTAAGATACAGAGAGAATTCTCCGAGGTAATCAGGCAGGGTGGTGGCAGTGCGGGTGGACGTAAGAAGCCCTCTGCTGCTTCAATGTCAGATGGAATTCAGTTCACGGAGAGCAGAGCCAATCACCATTTGGACCCCTGTGTTGGCCTTAATTTAGTCTCAGACATGAGGACTACTGCTCAAGGTGAACTCGAGAAGGGAAACCCATGAGCACTTCCAAATGACAGTCACACACCTGCGGGGAAGTCCCTCCAGTCTCCCCATTCTTTTGCTTCAATGTCCCTTTGCCCTTTAACCTTAGAGTCTGCATGAGGAACCAGTAGGTTTTGGGAAGAATTAGTCCAAATAAAATCCCTCGGATTTATCAAACGGAGGGGAAAGCTTAAAACAGTGTAAGAGTTTTCACAGGGCTTATTTCTGTCACATCAGTTTTGGGTCTATAGGGAGGAGCCTTTTCTGGATCAACCTATTTAATTGTTGTGGAGATCCTGGCTGAAAATCAGAGCAGATAAAAACCGTGTGAGGAGAGCTGAAATTCTAACCCTTTATGGTGTAAAAACGAGCGGAGCCCTAGCGCTGCGTTTTCACATATACATTTCAAGGAGGTGCCCCTACAGCTAGAACAGTGGTTCTCAACCAGGGGTGATTTTGCCCTCGAGGGGACATGTGGCAATATCTGGAGACATTTTTTCTTTAAAAAATTGTGGCAAAACACACATAAAGTGTACCATTTTTAAGTGTACAGTTTAGTCGCTTTAAGTACATTCACACTGTTGTGCTTAAAGCCACGCCATCCAGCTCCAGAACTCTTTTCATCTTGTAAAACTGGAATTCTGTACCGAGTAAACAATGACTCCCCATTCCTTCCTCCCTCCAGCCCCTGACAACCACCATTCTACTGTCTGTCTCCATGAATCTGACTGGGTAGCTCACGTAAGTGGAGTCATACTGTCTGGGGGCATTTTGGATTGTCACAGCTGGGGAAGGGGAGCCAGGGATGCTGCTCAACATCCCACAGTGCGCAGAATAAGCCCCACAATACATGATGCGACCCCAAGTATCAACTGTGCTGAGGCTGAGAAACTCTGAGCTAGAAGAGCTGCGTTCATAAATCCAAACTGTAGCATATTAATCAATAGATACAGGTTATACCACAGTAATAACCAACCTTCAAATCTCCGTGATTTAATATAAAAAAGTTTAATTTTAGCTCTAACACGAGGTACCCTTAGTCACTGACTGAGGCATGGTAAGGTGTGTGACGGCTTTGAAAGCTTCCATTGGAAGAGCCCGCTCACTTTCATTTACACCTTATTGGCCGGATCAAATCACATGCCCATGCCTCACTTCAAAGGGAGTGAGGAAGTACCTTTGTCCTCTATGCCTGTTAGAAAGGCAACCAACACATAGCAATTAAAAATAACCCTCATGAAGGGAACCCTCTTGCACTGTTGGTGGGAATGTAAATTGATATAGCCACTATGGAGAACAGTATGGAGGTTCCTTAAAAAACTAAAAATAGAACTACCATACAACCCAGCAATCCCACTACTGGGCATATACCCTGAGAAAACCATAATTCAAAAAGAGTCATGAAAAAAAAAAAAAAAAAAAAAAGAGTCATGTACCACAATGTTCATTGCAGCTCTCTTTACAATAGCCAGGACATGGAAGCAACCTAAGTGTCCTTCGACAGATGAATGGATAAAGAAGATGTGGCACATATATACAATGGAATATTACTCAGCCATAAAAAGAAACAAAATTGAGTTATTTGTAGTGAGGTGGATGGACCTAGGGTCTGTCATACAGAGTGAAGTAAGTCAGAAAGAGAAAAACAAATACAGTATGCTAACACACATATATGGAATCTAAAAAAAAAAAAAAAAATTTGTTCTGAAGAACCTAGGGGCAGGACAGGAATAAAGACACAGACATAGAGAATGGACTTGAGGACACGAGGAGGGGGAAGGGTAAGCTGGGACGAAGTGAGAGAGTGGCATGGGCTTATATATACTACCAAATGTAAAATAGATAGCTGGTGGGAAGCAGCTGCATAGCACAGGGAGATCAGCTCTGTACTTTGTGACCACCTGGAGGGGTGGGATAGGGAGGGTGGGAGGGAGACGCAAGAGGGAGGAGATATGGGGATATATGTATATGGATAGCTGATTCACTCTGTTATACAGCAAAAACTAATACACCATTGTAAAGCAATTATACCTCAATAAAGATGTTTAAAAAAAAAATAACCCCATGGTGTCAGCATCTGTTTGACGTGCTGGTATCCTGAGCAAGCCTTCCAGCAGGAGGGTTCAGGCTGAAGGTCAAGGGAAGCTGTGGCTGCACGTGCACCCACTAGGGTCATTCGGTGACGACCTTGCTCTGCATCTTCAAGTCTTGCTCTCAAATTGGCTGCTGCTCCACTTCCAGATTTCCTGTTGCTTCTCCTCCATCTCCTTTTTGGAGCTTTAGTCTACCTGCTTCTTCACCTGCAAACCCACTTCTTCTTTTGGGCTCAGGTAATGAGGCAACTATGCCTGAGGCATCCTGGTACTTCCTGGGATCTCAGTCTTCATGACTTTGACCTAAAGGCTCTTGCATCAGACTGTTGATTTCTTTCTTCTTTCTTTCTTTTTAATAGACTTTATTTTTTAAGAGCAGTTTTAGGGTCTCAGCAAAATTGAGTGGAAAGTACATATATTTCTCACATACCCCCTCCCCTCCCCATGCATAGCCTCCTCCATTATCAACATCCCCACCAGAGAGGTACCTATGTTACAACTGACAAACCTACATTGACACATTATTGTTTCCCAAAGTCCATAGTTTACATTAGGGGTCACTCTTGGTGTTGTATATTTTATGGTTTTGGACAACTGTATAATGACATGTATCCACCATTATATTGATAGTGTAATGCAGAGTAGTTTCACTTCCGGAAAATCTCTGTGCTCTGTCTGTTCATCTCTCCCTCCCCCTAAACCCTGGCAACCACTAATCTTTTTACTGTCTCCATGGTTTTGCCTTTCCCAGAATGTCATATAGTTAGAATCATACAGTAAATAGCCTTTTCAGATTGGCTTCTTTCACTTAGTAATATGCATTCATGGCTTGATAGCTCATTTCTTTTCAGTGCTGAATAATATTCTATTGTCTGGATGTACCACAGTTTATTCCTCCATCCTGCTGAAGTACATCTTGGTTGCTTCCAGGTTGTTGGCCACTTTTCAGAAAATGATTAACAGCAACTATGCTGAGACTCAGGTGGTTTGGAAAACATTTCAAATATTTACATGAGTAAACTCTTACCCTCCATCCAATAGGTCATTAAAAAAAAAATCTTGGTGGTTTTTCATCCTGGCTATACACTAGAGTCACTGGAGAGCTCTTAAAAATACTCTGACGCTGGGCTCCATTTCAAGCAATTCTAAATTAATTGTTTGGATTTTTTATGTGCAGCCAGGATTGAAAAATCATCGTTTTATCTTTTCTGTTGGAGCACATTTTGCATAAAACTCATCCTGGTTGGTCCCATGAAGACCTAGAAATCAGATTCTCTGATCTGATAAGGCATTGATTAGTAACTCCTGTTCTTAAAACTTTTTTGTCTTTTCTCTGTTATAATAACAGAGGACCTAGATTGAATCAAAATTTACTCAAGTGTATGGGAAGATTTTAAACTATTTTTGAGGAAAATCTTGCCCTTAGCAGAGGTGCTCTTGAGACTCACATCCACGTGGAAATGAAATGGGCGTTTGTCCAACTGAGAATAAAAACAATACTCATTGCTTACTGAAGGGCAACTGTGTAATGAGCATCATATGAAACACTTTTACGTATATTATTTAAAATTCTTTCCTTTAAAGTTTCAGTTTGAACCCATTATCAGTGTGACAATTTACATGGAAGCCACATAAAGTAAGAGAAAGCTTTTTTTTACCTTGCTATTAAATGTGGAACATTTTTTCCCCTAAGACCAATATATATTTTCTATTTTTAATTTATTTAAAATTTTTTATTGAGACGTAACATTGTATTAGTTTCAGGGGTACAACATAATGATTTGATATTTGTATATATTGCAAAATGATCACCACAGTAAGTCCAGTTAACGTCCATCACCACACATAGTTACCAATTTTTTTTTTCTCCTGATGAGAACTTTCAGTTCTTGACATGAGCATGCGAGGCTGGTATTACCATCACCTCTCTTTTGCAGCTGAGGAGACTGAGGTCCAGAAAGACTAAGGAAGATCACACAAGTTGTAATTTCTAAACTTGGGCTTCAAACCCCTATCAAAAATTCACAACTCTTGCTTTTTTTATTACATCACACAGCATAAACTCAGGGCAATCAGAACAACGTGGAGTCAAGACTTTCCTCCCAAAATATAAGCTCTGACGTACACGTATCTGAGCATAATGTTCATGGCTTCCTCTTTACTCCGCAGCACCTGCATTTAGGCTTTTTGACGGCATCAAGCCCTCAGCCACCACTCTCTTGAGAGAGACCCTCTCATGGGTATATTAACTTTCCAGAGCTCAAGCTTCCCTAAACCCTGTCTCTGCTAAACTATAGCCTCAGAAGTTGTATCTCTGCTGAGGTTATCTCAGGTATCACTCCAGAAAAGCCTTCATAAGAATACCTATTACGGTTACGCCCTCCATGTTTTTGAGAGCTAGCTCCGAAAGTGTATTACCAGGTAGTAGCAAGTAGCACAAAGGGCTGGGAGCTTGAGGAACAGCTTTTAACATGGCCCAGGGACAAAAAAAAAAAAAAAAAATGAATGAAAGCATAATTCCTCAGAGTGGGCATGAGAATTATTTTCAAAGGAGGGAAGAATGCAATCTTGAGGCAGAATAATAAGGGGTAAGAATCAGTGGCTGAGGCCCCAGCAGTCAGGTCAAATTTGTACAGAAGGAAGAAATGTTTAGGATGGTGATTTGGGGTGAAGGGTTGGAGGGTTGGGAGTTGTCTTGGAGCAGAGCTTGCATAGCAAGCACACCATTTTCATTTCCATTGTGTGTTTATTTGGGATGACTTTGGCAGTGGGTCCCTGGAGTTTATAGGGGTTTAGAGCCCCTCAGGCACCCAAGGCACCATCATTGTGAGAAATGGAGCAAGAAGAGTATAGAGTCATTGATGATGACATGGAGACATTTTGGTAGAACAAATGAAAAGGAAGTTGTTTTGATAACAAGTATCTGATCAAGGTTTTGGTGACTTTTTAGAACATAGAGTTGAAGACATTTTCCATAATGTTTATAAGTCCCCTGTTACAGGGCCCATGTAATAAAGCTTTATTTTAGCGGATATTCTCTGGCTGACTAAGACAGCTATTGTTCGTCCATTTTTAGCTTTTAAAATTTTGTTAATGTCTCTGCTGATGAGTCTTCTCCAGTTTTCTTTGTCCTTATGGGTTTGTGTCATTAAAACACTTTCCTCAGTGGTTTTGGGAGGAAGTTGAGACAAAGAGGTGTGTTCAGCCTTCCATGTTTCTCCATGTGACTTTGGGGACCTTCATGGTCCTGCTCTGTATCTGGATATTTGTGTATTTCTCTCCCTCAGCAGAAATGCCATCGTCATGGGCCTGCATGAGGTCAGCATGGATTGGGCTGGACTTGTCACCTGGAGTGGCTGAAAGATGACATATCCTGAGAGGCAAGTGCATGCTGGAAGAAAGAGGAGCATCCAGATAAGATGAGAGGCAAGGAAACTTAGGGCACAGGAAGAGGGGTCAGGGACAGGTCAGGAATGGGTGCCTGAGGAGGAGAGATCAGGCCAAAGGTTTGGGACCCAGAAGATCACAAGCAAATCAAGGTCCTCAGCAACTCCCTCTTATTGGCCAGAGATACAGAGTTATTTAAAGGCTCAAAGACTGGCCATTCCGGTTTTCAGCCTTTAGGCTTGTGTATTTATGAGTGGAGTATTTATGAATCCCTATCGGATAGGATTTGAGGGGAACCACGGCACTCAGTTTACTCAAAGGATCAGTCCTAGCAGCCTTGAAAGAGTCTGAAAAAGCTAGCATTGAATGAGTTTTTTGGTGAAAAATATTTGCTAGAATTAAAGCAAGCACTACCAGTTGGTTGCCTCTGCTTGAGAAGAGCCTTGGTAGGGAGCCAGCGGGGCTCACCTGACCCTGAGCAGTGTGATTTCCTGCAGTACAGGACTGGTTGTGTTTGCAATAACGTGTGCCTCCGTGTGGCCAAGGAGAGGGACTTGCTTAGATGTGAATCATAGGATGTTAAAGCTGAAAGGAATCTTATGAAGGATGGCAAATTGGGTTCATTGTAAGGATCATCTCTGACCAATTGGTAGTGGCTGCTAAGAACATTGGGTTAGAAAAGACTCCGAGGTCTTGTCTAGACAGAAAGAGAGCCATGGTCCACTGGAGAGTCTACTGGGCATGGGAGGGCACGTGGATGGGCGTGGTCATACCTGCAGCAGGATTTTGCCAGGCCTAGTTCTAGTCTAATACTTTTATACGGGGGAAAGTGAGGCTCAGAGACATGTGTGATTTTTAGAGGTCATCGCCTTATTGCTTTGTGTCAACACGTCTAGAACTTAAATCTCCTGCCTTCAAGAGGGTCAGCTGCCTCATTACCATGTCACACGGCTAGGTTTTCCAGTTCATCTGTATAATAAATATTTATTGAGGGCCTATTTGGTTTCCAGCCCTGAAATAGGAGCTGTATATACATCAGTGAATAAACAGACCAAGTCTGTGTCCTCGCTAACCTTACATTTTGGGAAGGAGCTGGATTAGTAATTATTAGGAGAAAGCAGGAAATTTTTGCTTTCTGAGGTAGGATACTGGAAGATAAGTCATGATGAAAGGAAATCTGAGGACAAATCCCTAGCATAGGTATGTTTTAGCATTGCTGGGGCTGTGTGGTGGAGGGCACGGCCCTCTGCAGCAGTCAAAGGGCACCAGAAACCTCATCTCTTAAGACTCCAAGCTATCCTCGCCGTCCCTCATTCATGCCAAGCTCTCTTCTTCCTCAGAACCCTTGCACTTGCTGATCCCTTTGCCTGGATATCCAAGTGGCATTCCTTTACTTTCTTCAAATCTCTGTCAAAAATCCCCTTATGAGAGAGGCTTTCACTGACCTCCATAGTACAGAGAAGCAGAAGGCAGCTGCGAGGGGAGAGCTTAGGCCACAGCTTTTATTGGGGTTTCCATTTATGACTGGCTAGTTTGAGAAATTTTGGTGGGCTTTGGGCTCTAGAGGGTCTCCAGTTGCCTGGTACTTGGCCCTGGGATGATTAAGCCAGAGGGATATTGTTTCCTGGGTTGTAAGGGCCAGACAGAAAAAGGATGGCTCTGGATTGGTTAGTGTGCATATCAAAAGTATGCTCTGGCTGGGCCCTTTGTCGTCTCTAAGAACCGGCTGACCCTGGGAGGAGCAGTCTCTCCTCAACTAGAAAGGTGTTTGAAGATGTCAAAACATCATAATATTCAGAAAATAAAAAGCAACTACAAAACAAACCTAAGCTGTCTGGCTCCAGGTCTGGAGACTAATCTGCCTTCGGAGCTTTGCGGGTAGACGGCGGGGCCCTGCACGCATTCACCGGGCTCTGAATCTCCGTACACCGTCACAAGTGCTGTGGTGGACTCTCAGGTGTAGTGCGAGCAGAATGGTTTTCAACCAGGAAAACTGCTTGAGGATTGAAGATTTTTGGAGCTGACCCGGGGCTTTGGCAAGCAGATATTGGAGATAAAGAAGGGAGCTTACCGGCAGAGAAGCACCTCCGGGTCTGTTTCAGGGAAAGGCTGAGAGACCTGTAGGGTATTACAGGTGAGGAGAGGGCAGAGAGTGGATGGCATTGAATGCCAGGCTGAAGAGGCTTGAGTTTGCTCTGTTTATGGGGAGGAACTATGCAAGAATGGCACACCTAGAAAGGACACTAGAGATCATTGAGTTCATGCTCTTTGTTTTATTTGGGAGGAAACTGAGGCCTAGGTTCACACAGGTAGTAAATGGCCAACACTGGGAAATTGTGGAAGGGGCAGAGTTTGAGGAATTGGCAGGCTCTTGGGGTAACCACTGGTGGGCAGGGGCTGAGGGTTCTTGGGTGGGGAGGGAAACTACCCCAGGCTCCAGTCTGGGGGCAAGGGGAGCTCCTGGGACACCAGCAGGGACTAAGGAAACAGGCTGAGGCAGGAGCTGTGCTGTGCCTTGTTGCGTGAGGGTGGCAAAGGAAGAAGAATTGGCAAAATGGTCAGAATATGTGAAAAGAGACACAAGAAACTGAGACCATCTAGCGCCAGAGAAATCAAGGCAGGAGAGGATTTAAAACAGGGGGCGGCCAAGGGTTCAAAGAGATTCAGAGTCTGAGTTAGTTGTGGACCAAGGAAATGGCTTTCTGTGTCACTGCTGTGAGAGGCACCCAGACTGCAAGGGAGGAGAGAACACGGAGGAGGTGGGCGCCCCAGAGAATTCCAGATGCTGGCTGAGGTCAGGGAGGAGAGAGAGGATGGGCTCTTGAGAGAGAAACAAGTTAAAGAATATTTCTTTAGGAAAAGGGAGATGTATTTTTTGGCTCAGGGGAATGAGTTAATCTTGCATAATGGGATTAAAGTTTTCTTTTTCTTTCATCTCTGAATCTTAGGTCTTTCATCCTGAAAACGGGGATTAAAAAGAATCTATGTCATAGGCTTATGAGGATTAAATGGGAAAACACACGAATAATGTTTAGTACAGTGCCTGGCACGTTATAAACACGTAATATATGGTAGTTATTTTTAATACTTTTTCCTACAGACTTGTGAAGGGCTTATCTCAGAGTCTTGAGGAAAGTATTACTTGCATTTTAAATCTTGGTACCTTATATTTATCACTTAATGGGCTCCAGTTGATAAAGAAGTACGATTTCACGTATTTTGAAGTCCTGGGCTGGAAATAGGCCCAAAGATGCATTCTTTTTATCTCTCACGTACATGTGGAAATTATAGATTTTAATTAAGTGCTATTGTGTGAGCCCAATTGCCTCCTCATGGGTGTTAGTGGGAGTTCACATCTCGAGAGAGAGAATTTGGTTTTGGATTTACTACTTACCTCTGCAAGAGGAGTAAGTAAGCAGAGTAAGAACAGAAGACTCTCTGATTAGCAATTTGACTATTTTTTCATTTTGATCTGAAACCTGTAATCCAAAATTGAGGCAACTTTTCTTATTTAAAAAAAACAATTTCCACAGGCTGGAATGATCTTGTTTAAGCAAGGATAAGTTGTAGATGATAGAGACTTTTCCCTCGGAGGAGTCCATCTCTATGCTTTTTGGTGCGAACTTTGTGAAAAAGAGCCCCCTGTCCAAAAAAAAGTGAGAGACTGCCAGGAAACCAAGGGACAAAATCTTTTTCTTTTCAAAGAAGACACCTGTGATGCCAGCTCGAGAGCAGGACCAATGGAGCGGAAAGGAATTAGTTACAGTCCTAAAACAGGGATAAATGCATCTGGTGTCAGATTAACCCAGCAAACAATCTTGCTTGGTCCGAAATGCTCTGACTCAACAGCATCCTGATTTCACTGTGAGAAACACAGGTGTAAAGGCAACTTCTCAATAAGCAAAATGTGGTTGGGTGCATCTTAGGTGGACATAAAGCAATATGGGTAGGTCTTAAAAACATGACGTTGAGTGTAACGATAAGAAATGAGATTGCTATTACGGTGCCATTATGTAATTTAAAGCCACATATGCATACAAAGCAGCCCTCCTCATTTCTACAGGGATACATGCATATTTAAGGACATATCTCTAACATATTAGACAGGTTGCCTAAAAAATAGGGAGGATGAGTATGAGGATCAGAAATAAGAGGGAAAAAATAAAACGAGAGAGACTTTGCACAGACTGATAAGAACAATGTGCTATGAATTGAGTATGAATTTAAAAAGAGAGAAATCTTTTAGGCGTTGGTCTTTTCTTTGTTGCCGTATAATAAATCTGATGCAAAGGCAAAGTGCTTTTGGGAAAACATGCTGTCCTAGAGGTAACATGGGTTTCAAGGGATTCCTCAGAGCAGTTTGGGGTGGCTTCCTGACGGGAAAGCAAAGAGGCTGTGTTCTCTGCCCAATGTCAGATGCCGGGCACCATCTGTGGCAGAACTCCAGGGGGCGCTCTTCACACAGGCAGGGATGGCTACAACCCGCCCATCTGGACTGGAACCCAGAGCCAGACTCCCTCAGGGTTTTTCCAGGGGCTGTAAACCAAGATATTTTTACAGCTTATGTTTAGAACTTTTGCTGATGGAAAAGTTATTTATGAGGATGAAAACAAGCAAGCTGGGAACTACCTCTGGCATTTTTACATTGAGAGAAATATGAGTATATGAGGGAACAGATGAAATGCTTCAAGTGTTCATAATTAAACTTTTTTCATCCTTAAGGTGCTTGCTTCAACTCCAGCTTGTTTATGGGTCTAGAAAATTTCTTGGAATGAGTTTGGGCTTTGATCTTGTATGGTCTGTCTAAGTAGCAGGGATTCTCAAAATGTGGTCCCTGGACCGGCAGCATCCGCCTGGAGCTTGTTAGCAATACAAATACGCAGGCCCCACCAGGATCCCCTGAACCAGAAACTCTGGAGGTGGGGCCAGGCCATCTGTGGTTTAACAAGCCCTCCAGGTAGTTCCGAGACAGTTAAAGTTCTAGAACCACTGATCTAGACTCCTCTTTCTTAAACTGGGCTGTACAGGCTTTGCTCGCTTATAACCTGCCAGCTTTTTTTTTTTTTTTTAATTTATTTATTTTTATTTTTATTTATTTTTGGCTGCGTTGGGTCTTCGTTGCTGTGCGTGGGCTTTCTCTAGTTGCGGCGAGCGGGGGCTACTCTTCGTTGCGGTGCGTGGTCTTCTCATTGCGGTGGCTTCTCTTCTTGCAGAGCACGGGCTCTAGGCGTGCGGGCTTCAGTAGTTGTGGCTCGCGGGCTCTAGAGCGCAGGCTCAGTAGTTGTGGCGCACGGGCTTAGTTGCTCTGTGGCATGTGGCACCTTCCCGGACCAGGGCTCAAACCCGTGTCCCCTGCATTGGCAGGCGGATTCTTAACCACTGTGCCACCAGGGAAGCCCAATCTGCCAGCTTTTTATAAGCTGAGGACTTCTGAAAAAAATACCTAGGCCCAGTTCAAACCCTAAACACCTAGGCCAGAATCTCTGGGAGGTGGAGCCCAGGTATCAGTATTTCTTAAGTCTCTCCTTGGACTCATGTACAAGGGCAGGCCTCTGCCCTTGGACATGAATGGGAATTGTCAACTGGTCATCTTCCCTTTTATTTATTTAAGGCTTTGGGAACAAATGACAACCTCTTCTGGGCTTCAGTGTTCTCACCCATCAAATTACAGGATTGGGCAGTCACTAGACTCTCTAAAGGCATAACATTTTTGTATCTATGACTTTAAATTTGAGAAGGGGTGTCTAATGGAGACTACATGGGGAAGAGTGGAGGGCTTATTAAAAGTGTAGTTACACAGTGAATTGTAAGAATTGCATTTTCGAATAATATGGTTGCCCAATCAGGGTTTGTGATCTTACCTGATTATGGCATTTGGAGGAATGGGCGCGTTACAAATAAAAATGAGATAAGACCTTATTTGAACTTTGAACTTAATAATACTGCTGATTCTTCTCTTTGATTTGAGGAGGTTAAAGCTTTTGAAAATGTGTCCTGAATTTGGTCTATCCAGGCAAAGTGAAGATGGAGTCACTGGTGAATTTAAACAATGTAGTCAATAAAAAGGATAGTTGAAACTCTCTCTTTCATCAACATACATATATGAAGGGACAGACAAACAAAATTTTCCATTCTTTTTTTTTTAGAATAACAATATAATTTCTTATTTATCAAATTGATTTTTTATTTTATTTTTAAATTAAAAAAATTTTTAACATCTTTATTGGAGTATAAATTGCTTTACAATGGTGTGTTAGTTTCTGCTTTATAACAAAGTGAATCAGCTATACATATACATATATCCCCATATCTCCTCCCTCTTCTTAATTGTAGGGTTTGGGGAATTGAAATGCAGCCATAATTGCTTGCACCTCTCCACGCCAGCTTGCTTGCATACAGAGGCCTGGAGAGGACTTTTCCAAGTCAAATCTACCTAGCCAAGCCTCACTCGCCTGTAACCTGCCATATGCAGACAGAGGTATAAGATTTATCTTACCTTAACCAAGAAGGAGCCAAAGAGTGGATGGAAGTCTTATGGCTTTGTTGCTCTATGTGGAAAAGAAACAGACTGAGTGAATTTATGTATGATCCCTCAGGAGAAAGCATCTTTGTGCTGTATTTCTTTTTGACCTGGAGACCCTGAAAGCAAGTTGGAAGAGGCAGTTCATAAAGTCTGGATTGGTTTGAGTTTTGGGGAGAGCCTTGATTACAAAGGAAGAAATCCTTTATTTATATATACCAGATGTAATAGAGGATTCCCTGGTCTATCTTTCCAGGAACTAGGAGCCTCTGGTGAAAATCAGTTTGTCTCAGGTGGGAGTCATTCCTCATCGGTCAGCAGAGCCTGATAAGAACATTTTCTCCCCAGGATTTGCTGGAATCTGTGTGTTCCCTTCAAATGATGACAAACTAATTGCACTGGCTTCCTGTCCCGGGCACAGTCTTTCTGCAGAGAATGGGGGAGGTCAACCTTTCTGATGAGCCGGCTTGCTTTTCTTTGCTGACATGGACCAACAGTGTTGCACTTAACAGCTCTTACTGTAAGTGGTGCTGTTGGATCATTTTCCCATGCACACTTCCAATCGGTACCTAAGCGCATTTAGAGGATGATTTGTTATCAGAAGGATTGTTCCTTTTGACTTGTAGAATAATCTTTTTTCATATGATATTCTCTTCCTACTGAGATACGTGGAGGCAGCTCTGCCTCCTTCTAGTTTGCAATCCTGAGATTTCTCTTAGAGGCAATAAAAAAATTAAACAAAGCAGTAGGGATGAGGTTTTGGTGCCTACTGGACACGCCTGTCCTAACCTAAGAGAGAAGCTGGGGGGTTTGAGGATGCCCAGGGGCTGTGGCAGACAGTGGTATAAATAGATAGTGTGGGGGAAATGGGGAGGGGGCTACAAATTACAGAAAATGAATTGATCATTTATATATAAAAGAAGTTTTTTTAAAAAAAAAAGGAGCCTAGAATTGATCATTTATATATAAAAGAAGTTTGTTTTTTTTTTTAAAAAGGAGCCTAGAAAGGTGCAGGAAAAAGAGAAAAGATTTGCCTTGATGATTAGCCAGGAGAAGTCATTATGGGCTGATTACGTGTGTGAAAGCCATATTTTTAAAAAATGTATATGTATAGCTACATGTATGTGTGTGTTATTTTTATAATTAGCAGATGGATTTACTTCCTTTTTTTCCCTGGGCTTCTTCCCCAAGTTACTGTCCCCTGGCAGGCTCCGTTGCACTAAATGGCTCATCCCTGAACACTGAAGGACAGCTGAGCCTCATGACCCCCGCTCTGGGAGGGTTTGCAATGTAAACATTGCATCTCTAGGTACCTCACTGCTTAGAGAAAGTATGTCACATTTTAAAACTGTGAGTCCTTTGTGTTTTTCAGTGCTTATTTCATAAGCTTAAGAGACATTAGGCTTGTTACTATTTTTCATGGAGGAGGGAGCTCTTGTAATTGATAAACTTGTTTTTCCTCCAGTGCCATCAGCCAAGGTTCTGCAGCAAGAATAAGAGGACGACCAATGGACCAGCATCTCCTGCAGAGCATATTTGGACCATTTTTTACAGAATGAAAATGCAAGAACTTTAGTCTGGGGCAATCTGGCAGGAGAAGGCTGGTATGCTTGGTTTCCTTCTGTCACACTTTTGGTGCAATGAATTAGACTTTTAAATCAGGAAATTCAGCGAGATGAGTTAGATCTTTGCACAAAAGCAGTGGAAGATTTCCAGCTGGTTGGGGGTATGATATGGAAATGTCTCGCTAAATCAGGGTCTGGTGGAATGTTGCTCTCCTGGCAGCCAGGCTCTGTTTCTCGGCAAGCAATCTGTTGGTTGCATGTAGGATGGAGTGCGCTGAGAGCGTAAGCACCGTCTTGCTTGTGGAAGACCTGGTGGTTCAGATGTTTTACATTAGGAACTGGGTGTGGGTTTTTTCAAGTTAAACTAAAGCAGCAGTTCTAGTAGGAAGAAACTCCCTGATCTGTGTCTTCTGTTTCTGGATGCTCTTCCTCAGAGAGCCAGATTTCAGCAGAAAGAGTTGTTAATGGTGGACTTTGGGCAACTGAAACTGTATGGGAAGGATGAGAAAGATGGAGAAAGAGGGGGTTATGTCATGATCTTCAACACTTTATTTAGAGGCTGTTGATGTTAGAATAATCAGTCAAGACAAACAAAGGCACTCACTTTGGATGAAAATTTTGCCTTCCCTTGCAGTTTTAGATAACTGAGTTCTAAGCCTCACACAGCAACACATTTTCCTAACTGATGACTGATTTTTCTGGTTGTGCAAGCAGTGTCCAAATGATCAGGGAAATATCTGGCTTCAGAACAAATATTTTATACCATACTGAGCCAATCATCAGCACTTGCCAAGGTGAGGCCTGACCTCTCCTTTCCCTCCATCTTATGATTTCTGTGTATTAGGTATGCGCTTCCTCTTGATTCTGAGGATTGGCTCTGATGTAACCTGAATGAAGCTCTTAATATCCTTTTTCAGACAGAAACACAATTTGGCTCATTGTTCCTGAGTTCATATTCACATTTTCTTGCCTCTGGATACCTGGGACTTTCCTGCTGGAGGGCTGGATGTTGCTGTGTTCAAGGCTGTGCTATATCCAGAACTTGAGGCATGGGGGGAGGGGGAGTGCTACTTAGGACTCAGGATACAAACTGGCAGGTGTTAAGGTGGGTGATTCTGGGGAACTCAGAGCCATCAGATTCCTGAGCGGGAGAACTAACTGCCCACACTCTTCCTGGCAATGTGCGTGTCCTTGGTCGAAAGAAGAGCCAGATGAGAATGTTGGATGAAAGGATGAAATTGATGTGTGTCATCATATTAAAAACAACTCAGATTGACTGGTCTTCTGATGGTGATCAGTGGCTGAACCTAGTAAACCTAAGTTAGGGCAGGTTCAAGGAAAAACCATGAGGTGGTTTTCTTTGTCACGTCCTGTCTTGCCTTTCAGTTTCCTGTCCCCACTCCTCAAGAATGCCCCCTGCTCACCCCATCTGACTCTACCTTTCAGTGCCTTGCCTTAGGAAGGACAGCCGACAAATTTCCAAGCGTTAGCATATATTTAGCCTTCCAGGATTTCTATTTCTGTTTTAATTAGGGAGCCCTAGGAGAAGAGCTGAGCCCTCTAAGCTCCTAAGTAAAAATTTGAAAAGGTGGAATTTCTTATGACAAGGGGAGATATTTTGGGGCAAGTTGAGCTTTCCAAATGAGCTGGGAATGCGGGTGCCTGCTTCTTTGATACCTGAAATATGCCTTCATTTTAGTAGGTTAATTCCACTTCCTCTTTTTCAAAATTTGGGACAATACTTAGTGGTTAGGCGATTTGAACCTGAGTTTTGCTGTTTACCACCTGTGTGACCTTAGGTAAGTCACTTAATTGCTCCAAGCCTCAATTTCTTCATGTACAATGGGAGTAATAATGATATCTTTTCAAAGAGTTTTTGTGCGCTTCTAATGGGGTAATACACAGATATATGTATATATTTTTTTCTTATTTACACAGGATATTCTTTAAGGATATTAAAAAATCTAGAAACATTTAGTTGTCTTCAGGGAGATAAACAAGGGCAGGGCTGGAAAACTTCTCATTGCCCTTTTGTACTTTTTGAATTTGGAACCTTATGAATGTATAACCTACATACAATATTAAAATTAAAATGTCCTGATGTTGGGTTCAAGATGGCGGAGTAGAGGGACGTGTGCTCACTCCCTCTTGCGAGAGCACTGGAATCACAAATAACTACTGAACAGTCATTGACAGGAAGACACTGGAACTCACCAAAACAGATACCCCACATCCAAAGACAAAGGAGAAGCCTCAATGAGGCAGGGGGAGGGGCGCAATCACAATAAAATCAAATCCCATAACCGCTAGGTGGGTGATTCACAGACTGGAGAACACTTATACCACAGAAGTTCACCCCCTGGAGTGAAGGTTCTGAGCCCCACGTCAGGCTACCCAACCTGGGGGTCCGGCAATGGGAGGAGGAATTCCCAGAGAATCAGACTTTGAAGGCTAGCGGGATTTGATTAAAGGACTTCGACAGGACTTGGGGAAACAGAGACTCCACTCTTGGAGGGCACACACAAAGTAGTGTGCACATCAGGACCCAGGGGGAAGGAGCAGTGACCCCATAGGAGACTGAACCAGACCGACCTGCTAGTGTTGGAGGGTCTCCTGCAGAGGTGGGAGGCGGCTGTGGCTCACCACGGGGACAAGGACAGTGGCAGCAGAAGTTCTGGGAGGTACTCCTTGGTGTGAGCCCTCCTGGAGTCCGAGTCCGCCATTAGCCCCACCAGAAGGCCTGTAGGCTCCATTGCTGGGTCGCCTCAGGCCAAACAACCAACAAGGAGGGAACTCAGCCCCACCCATCAGCAGACAAGGGGATTAAAGTTTTACTGAACTCTGCCCACCAGAGCGACACCTAGCTCTACCCACCACCAGTCCTTCCCATCAGGAAGCTTGCACAAGCCTCTCAGATAGCCTCATCCACCAGAGGGCAGACAGCAGAAGGAAGAAGAAATACAATCCTGCAGGCTGTGGAACGATAACCACATTCACAGAAAGATAGACAAAATGAAAAGGCAGAGGGCTATATACCAGATGAAGGAATAAGATAACACCCCAGAAAAGCAACTAAATGAAGTGGAGATAGGCAATTTTCCAGAAAAAGAAGGCAGAATAATGATAGTGAAGATGATCCAGGACCTTGGAAAAAGAATGGAGGCAAAGATCGAGAAGATGCAAGAAATGTTTAACAAAGACCTAGAAGAATTAAAGAACAAACACCTAGAAGAATTAAAGAACAAACAAACAGAGATGAACAATACAATAACTGAAATGAAAACTACACTAGAAGGAATCAATAGCAGAATAACTGAGGCAGAAGAACGGATAAGTGACCTGGAAGACAGAATGGTGGAATTCACTGCCACAGAACAAAATAAAGAAAAAAGAATGAAAAGAAATGAAGGTAGCCTAAGAGACCTCTGGGACAGCATTAAATGCATCAACATTCACATTACAGGGGTCCCAGAAGGAGAAGAGAGAGAAAGGACCTGAGAAAATATTTGAAGAGATTATAGTCGAAAACTTCCCTAACATGGGAAAGGAAATAGCCACCCAAGTCCAGGAAGCACAGAGAGTCCCAGGCAGGATAAACCCAAGGAGAAACATGCCGAGACACATAGTAATCAAATTGACAAAAATTAAAGACAAAGAAAAATTATTAAAAGCAACAAGGGAAAAATGACAAATAACATACAAGAGAACTCCCATAAGGTTAACAGCTGATTTCTCAGCAGAAACTCTACAAGCCAGAAGGGAGTGGTGTGATATATTTAAAGTGATGAAAGGGAAGAACCTACAACCAAGATTACTCTACCTGGCAAAGATCTCATTCAGATTCAATGGAGAAATCAAAAGCTTTACAGACAAGCAAAAGCTAAGAGAATTCAGCAGCACCAAATCAGCTCTACAACAAATGCTAAGGGAACTTCTCTAAGTGGGAAACACAAGAGAAGAAAAGGACCTACAAAAACAAACCCAAAACAATTAAGAAAATGGTAATAGGAACATACATATCAATAATTACCTTAAATATGAATGGATTAAATGCTTCAACCAAAAGACACAGGCTCGCTGAATGGCTACAAAAACAAGACCCAAATATATATGCTGTCTACAAGAGACCCACTTCAGACCTAGGGACACATACAGACTGAAAGTGAGGGGATGGAAAAAGATATTCCATGCAAATGGAAATCAAAAGAAAGCTGGAGTGTCAATACTCAAATCAGATAAAATAGACTTTAAGACTGTTACAAGGGACAAGGAAGGACACTACATAATGATCAAGGGATCAATCCAAGAAGAAGATATAACAATTATAAATATATATGCACCCAACATAGGAGCACCTCAATACATAAGGCAAAAGCTAACAGCTATAAAAGAGGAAATTGATAGTAACACACTGATAGTGGGGGACTTTAACACCTCACTTACACCAAAGGACAGATCATCCAGACAGAAAATTAATAAGGAAACACAAGCTTTAAATGATAAAATAGACCAGATAGAATTAATTGATATTTATAGAAAATTCCATCTGAAAACAGCAGATTACACTTTCTTCTCAAGTGTATAAGGAACATTCTCCAGGATAGATCACATCTTGGGTCACAAATCAAGCCTCAGTAAATTTAAGAAAATTGAAATCATATCAAGCATCTTTTCTGACCACAACGCTATGAAATTAGAAATAAATTACAGGGAAAAGAACATAAAAAACACAAACACATGGAGGCTAAACATTATGTTACTAAATAACCAAGAGATCACTGAAGAAATCAAAGAGGAAATCAAAAAATACCTAGAGACAAATGACAAGGAAAACACGATGATCCAAAACCTATGGGATGCAGCAAAAGCAGTTCTAAGAAGGAAGTTTATGGCAATACAAGCCTACCTCAAGAAACAAGAAAAATCTCGAACAATCTAACCTTACACCTAAAGGAACTATAGAAAGAAGAACAAACAAAACCCAAAGTTAGCAGAGGGAAAGAAATCATAAATCTCAGAGCAGAAATAAATGAAATAGAAACAAAAAAAACAATCACAAAGATCAATAAAACTAAAAGCTGGTTCTTTGGGAAGATAAACAAAATTGATAAACCTTTAGCCAGACTCATCAAGAAAAAGAAGAGGACTCAAATCAATATTATTAGAAATGAAAAATGACAAGTTACAATGGACAACACAGAAATACAAAGCATCCTAAGAGACTACTACAGGCAACTCTATGCCAATAAAATGGACAACCTGGAAGAAAGACAAATTCCTAGAAAGGTATAACCTTCCAAGACTGAACCAGGAAGAAACAGAAAATATGAACAGACCAATCACAAGTAATGAAATTGAAACTGTGATTAAAAATCTTCCAACAAACAAAAGTCCAGGACCAGATGGCTTCACAGGTGAATTCTATCAAACATTTAGAGAAGACCTAACACCCATCCTTCTCAGACTCTTCCAAAAAATTACAGAGGCAAGAACACTCCCAAACTCATTCTGTGAGGCCACCATCACCCTGATACCAAAACCAGACAAAGATACTACAAAAAAAGAAAATTACAGACCAATATCACTGATGAACATAGATGCAAAAATCCTCAACAGAATACAAGCAAACAGAATCCAACAACACATGAAAAGGATCATACACCACGATCAAGTGGGATTTATCCCAGGGATACAAGGATTCTTCAATATATGCAAATCAATCAATGTGATACACCATATTAACAAATTAAAGAATAAAAACCATATGATCATCTCAATAGATGCAGAAAAAGCTTTTGACAAAATTCAACACCCATTTATGATAACTCTCCAGAAAGTGGGCATAGAGGGAAACTGCCTCAACATATAAAGGCCATATATGACAAACCCACAGCAAACATCATTCTCAATGGTGAAAAACTGAAAGCATTTCCTCTGAGATCAGGAACAAGACAAAGATGTCCACTCTAGCCACTCTTATTCAACATAGTTTTGGAAGTCCTAGCCATGGCAATCAGAGAAGAAAAAGAAATAAAAGGAATCCAAATTGGAAAAGAGTAAGTAAAACTGTCACTGTTCACAGATGACATGATACCATATATAGATAATCCTGAAGATGCCACTAGAAAACTACTAGAGCCAATCAGTGAATTTGGTAAAGTTGCAGGGTACAAAATTAATGCACAGAAATCTCTTGCATTCCTATACACTAACAACGAAAGATCAGAAAGAGAAATTAAGGAAACAATCCCATTCACCACTGCAACAAAAAGAATAAAATACCTAGGAATAAACCTACCTAAGGAAGTAAAAGACCTGTACACAGAAAACTATAAGACACTGATGAAAGAAATCAAAGATGACACAAACAGATGGAGAGATATACCATGTTCTTGGATTGGAGGAATCAGTATTATGAAAATGACTATACTACCCAAAGCAATCTACAGATTTAATGCAATCCCTATCAAATTACCAATGGCATTTTTTACAGAACTAGAACAAAAAAATCTTAAAATTTGTATGGAGACACAAAAGACCCTGAATAGGCCAAGCAATCTTGAGGGAAAAAAATGGAGCTGGAGGAATCAGACTCCCTGTCTTCAGACTATACTACAAAGCTACAGTAATCAAGACATTATGGTACTGGCACAAAAACAGAAATATAGATCAATGGAACAGGATAGAAAGCCCAGAGATAAACCCACGCACATATGGTCACCTTATCTTTGATAAAGGAGGCAAGAATACACAGTGGAGAAAAGACAGCCTCTTCAATAAGTGGTGCTGGGAAAACTGGACAGCTACATGTAAAAGAAGGAAATTAAAACACTCACTAACACCATACACAAAAATAAACTCCAAATGGATTAAAGACCCAAATGTAAGGCAAGACACTATAAAACTCTTAGAGGAAAACATAGGCAGAACACTCTATGACATAAATCACAGCAAGATCCTTTTTGGCCCACCTCCTAGAGAAATGGAAATAAAAACAAAAATAAACAAATGGGACCTAATGAATCTTAAAAGCTTCTGCATAGCAAAGGAAACTATAAACAAGACGAAAGACAGCCCTCAGAATGGGAGAAAATATTTGCAAACGGATCAATGGACAAAGGATTAATCTCCAAAATATATAAACAGCTCATGCAGCTCAGTGTAAAAAAACAGACAACCCAATCCAAAAATGGGCAGAAGACCTAAATAGACATCTCTCCAAAGAAGACATACAGATGGGCAAGAGGCACATGAAAAGCTGCTTAACATCACTAATTATTAGAGAAAAGCAAATCAAAACTACAATGAGGTATCACCTCACACCAGTTAGAATGGGCATCATCAGAAAATCTACAAACAACAAATGCTGGAGAAGGCGTGGAGAAAAGGGAACCCTCTTGTACTGTTGGTGGGAATGTAAATATGGGGAACAGTATGGAGATTCCTTGAAAAACTTCAAATAGAATTACAATATGACCCAGCAATCCCACTACTGGGCATATACCCAGAGAAAACCATAATTCAAAAAGACACATGCACCACAATGTTCACTGCAGCATTGTTTACAATAGCCAGGTCATGGAAGCAACCTAAATGTCCATCGACAGATGAATGGATAAAGAAGATGTGGTACATATATACAATGGAATATTACTCAGCCATAAAAAGGAACGAAATTGGGTCATTTGTAGAGATGTGGATGGACCTAGAGACTTTCATGCAGAGTGAAGTAAGTCAGAAAGAGAAAAATAGAAAAAAAGAAAAAGAAAGAAAAACAGATATCGTTTATTAATGCATATATGTGGAATCTAGAAAAATGGTACAGATGAACTGCTTTGCAAGGCAGAAATAGAGACGCAGATGTAGAGAACAAACATATGGACACCAAGGGGGGAAAGTGGGGGGGCGGGTGGTGGTGTGATGAATTGGGAGAATGGGATTGACATATATACACTAATTTGTATAAAATAGATAACTAATAAAACTAATTTAAAAGAAAAAAAATAAAATGTCCCTAAATAACTTACCAGGAGTTTGTTTAGAATAAAGGAATGTCACCTTAACGGCGACTGTCTCTTAGTGCAGGTCACTGATGAGTGCTTCATAGAGCTGGTCTCATTGAATCCTCACAAGTGTTGTATGGGGAAGGTGCTCTAGAGGGATTCATGGCTGGGATATCAAAGCAGGGGCTTTGGCAGCTACATTCTGTATGTGTAATAAGTTTGAATTATTTTTGTTATAAAATACTTAAACCATGCAGGAAAATATGCAGAAGTATTTTTCTGTAATTATTTAAAGTGTTCTTAAAGCATGGTCAGAGCTTAGTAGCCAAACTGGGATACTCTTGAGAAAGAAGGGCCTGCTGTTGATAATTATGCTGGGTTAACAAATGTGGATTCAACAGCCTCAGGCTAACTGGGTCGTATGGGCACCTGGAAATCAAGTATTATTGTGACTGTTGAAGTCTCCCCTTGTGCCTCTTCCTGGCCCATGTTCTCCCCCATCCCCCAAGCAACCATGATCTTGATATAGATGTGCACACTGTTGATGATTTATGTCCATACTACATATGAGTGCATCATAAACTGTGCAAAGTATTCCTTTGTGTGTTTCCAAATGTTAGATAAATGGTATCTTATGTTGTCACTTTTTACTTCTTTTCCTGAAAAATTTAAGGAACTAGGGCCAAGGAATAATGATGTATTTGCTTTTGATTGAAAGCAACAGAAACTAATTCTGGCTAGCTTAAACCAGGGAGGGATTTCATAAAGATTATTGGGGCATCTTAAGTACCCCATGACTGGGAAAGAGGAGTTCAGGACAGCTCCTGGGATCTGAGCAACAGGCAGGTACAGGTTCAACCCCTCCCACAGCTGTCATCAATATCAATATCAATATGGCCACAGTGGCCCCCAGTCTTGGTATGTCTGGGTTCCAATATTCGAATTCCAGAGACAGTAAGAGAATCCAGTTGGGCCAGGTGTCCTCCCTAGGTCAACTTCTGGTATATGGTCAAGAATGCAGGGTAATGCAGAAAGGACATAACCACCGAGAGCCTGTCCCATGGTATTGGGGCTATTTCCAGAGGAGGGGAAACTGTGAGTAGGGCATCTAAAGAAGTGACAACGATAGTGAGCAGAGAAAATTTGGTGATGAGAGGGAAATCTCTGTGTTTATAGTTCCTTCTGCAAAGGAATATAGAGGAAAACACTTGTCCATTTGGGAATTCCTTTCTGGCATTTCTGAGGGAAATTTATATGGACTCCCAAATTCTAGATTCTGGGAAAAATCAGTTGAGAAATCCAGAAAACTGGAAGAAGTGTTATAATTCTCCTGTGAGAATTAAAGCTTAATAGTCCGTAGAGAGACCTTACTGGTGTGAAGAAATTCACTGACTTCAAGTTGAAAGCAAGAGCAGGAAATATTGATGCACAGAGACAAAGGTCAAGGTCAGCATTTTTGGGAACCGGGACATGAGCAGTGGAAGGGAAGCATCAGTGAGACTCTCTTGTGTCTGTTGCTCTAAGTGTCTTCATTGCTCTGTCCACAGCTGACAGTGAATAATTTTTGCAGATAAATATTAGTAAGTTTATAGGCCTTAGGATACTTTTTACAAATCCTGTTAGTGGTGTTCTAAGAAATACCAGGTTTTGGAAGCAAAATATGTCCTTAAATTGGCTATTCTGACAATTACTTCTCTGTAGGGCTCTTCACCTTGCCAGGAGATCCAAATATTGCATTATTTGAATTCTATTAGAACAATTGATGCTTTGTGGGGTTAAAAATTTCATTTAAAGAATGAGAATCTTTAAATATTTGTGGAATTATCTTCCAGTTTAAAAATTATTTAGCATTTATTTTGTATTAACATTCATTTCTTTTTAATGTTTTCTATTATCCTATGTCTCTATCAGGTAGAGATCATTTTTACAGGTTATTGGATTCAACAATCTTGTCACAGTTTGTTGGTTAATTATAATAATAAACCATACATTTGGTATTATATCTTGTTAAACAAAAGACCATGAAAACTTTTCATATAATCCTATCACAGAAAAATGATTCTCTACTTATTATTATGGTCACTTGTTATTTTTCAAAAACATCTAAGTGCAAGTGTTATGAAAATTACAGAATACTAACATGAATTCTGGAATTGCTGAGAATTCTCAAAAAGTCCATTTCCTCATTCTTGAATCCCAGTGATTAATATCTATCAGAAGTTTGGACACAGTAAAAGGGAATAACACCCTATGTTGGACACCTGGCAGGGTCAATGTTAAAACGTTACTATTGAGCTCTGAGCTGCTGTCATGAACGATGTCCCTGAGTCAGTCACACTTGTTGGGGGATCTCAGATGCACAAACAGAACTGTTGTTGGATACAAACCTCCAGGTTGATTTTGGCTCCTACCGAAAGTTGGAAAAAATCAATTCCATGCTGAATGAAAAGTGACTACTTTCTGGCTTCCAAGGAAACACTAGAAACAGGGGGAAGAAAAATGCCAAAACAGTGAAGGTACCCATGGGCATGGCTGTGAAGTTGGGAGCCATAGTTTAGTCTATGAAACTCCAACCACTGGCATCATTTTTGGGTTAAAACAGCATGTCCAGAAAATCCTAGGTTAAAATGCAGTGGTTGTGTGCATTGTTTCTCTATTTGCTTGAGTTACTTTTCAAATGTGTGTGTCCTCTGTAGATGTACTCTGAGGGAATGGGGGAAAGGTTGGAAGAATCTCCCGGAGGAAATTGGCCCAGCAGGGTGCATAGAATTGTTGGGGAGAGTAGTTCCTGGTTAAGTGTGTGAGTAAAACCTGAGCTGGACCTGGGCTGGGCTAGAGAGACTTGAGGATTGCATCAAACTGGCTGGGTCTGATAACACAGTATTTCACTACCAGTCATGCAAATTCACCCAGACTTCATGGTTGAAAAAAACCCATTCATAAGGCAGGAATACTGGCTTGTACGGCAAGCCATGTTATTTAGCTCCATGACATAGATGGATATAAAACAGCTTTTTAAAAAATGACTTTACATAGGAATGTTAAAATATTTATTCAGAGATTAGCCATATGTTGGGGGTCCCTTCCTAAAACCCGAACATAAAAACCACCAAAGGAAAATTCCATATAGACTATGATTGTAAATGGCTAATGCAATATAATTTAAGTAAAACATGGAAAATACATTTCCTTTTTAATAAAGATCTAAATTGTGTTCCTTTTTGAAGCCTTTAAAAACAAAATTCAGCTGTTAAAAAGTATTGAGATTCCTTTAGAAAAGTAAACTTTATTTGCCTTTTATAGAATAAAGAACTTTGATAAGACTAAAGTTTTAAATAATCTGTTACTGTATATCATTGATATTTCTAGATACTGTGGGGGACACATGGAAATCAAATCTTCATTCTTAGCAGATCAGAGGCCTATTATGTTTAGGTAAAACTGAATTAAAATGAAACCTTTTGCTTTCCAAAAACCACAGTTTTTACAAGTTAGTTAACATCAAGTGCTTTTCAAAGTTGACGCCAGTGCATGCAGCAGTCAGGAGACCACATCTGCATTGGTTGTGCCCATCACCTTGTGCTGGTCTCAGGAGATTTATAAACAGCATTTCAGTGTTTCTAGGCATCCTGTAATTACCTCCAAAAACAAACTCCAGAGGAACTGGAGTTTCCATGTGTGAGATGGATGGCTCTTTTTGCCCAGTTACTTATGAAGTCTTTAAGGGTCAATAAAAATAATTTTTTTCATCCTTAACACTAGTTCCCTAATTTGCATGTGATCTTATGCTAGATATTGTGCTGGAAGTTAATCAGACATAGTCCATTGATGCCTCAAAGACAATACTATTTGGTACAAAGATTAAGAATTATTATAGTAATAATAATTATAGTAAGAATTATTATAGTAATGATTATAATAACAATAATAGCTATTTTAGTGATAGTAATACTAATAATCATAATAATTACAGCAAGCACTTATTAAGCTCTTAATATGTTCCAGGCCCTGTGCTAAGCAATGTTCACATATTAGGTCTCTGAATATGATCATCAACCCTAGGAGGTAGGTAGCATTATGCCCATTTTACAGATGCAGAAAGTGAGCTTTAGAGAGGGTAAGCGACTTGTCCAAGGCCGACTGGGTAGTCACTGATGAAGGTGGGAAACAAAGTTTTGAAGCCTAGATGTGAGAACACAGAGACAAGTTCACAACCATTTATAAGATACACATGTGACATGCACATTTCCATCACTTGAACATTCACTTTAGTGGCCTTACACTGAAGGAAGTAGAGAAACAGAAAGTTCTGTTGGAATTACTATATGTTATTTCATTTGTTGGGGAACAGAAGACTTAGTGGAAGGTGGCGTTTTAGGAGAAATATATAACTGACTTTCTGTACCACCAGAAGGTGTTTGGGCAGATTAGAAAGGGAACTAGGGCTTCCTTAGAGGACTGCCCCATGACATTTTCCACCTGCTTTTCTGCCTCTTGTCCTGTACTTTTGGCATTTCTTCTGCTCTTAGAGTCAGTGAGTCAACAGCATGTTTTTAGCATGCCCTGTGTGCACAGAAGTGGACTCAGAATCAGCAGGAATATAAAACTACCATGGGCCAGACCTGTGCCAGCCTTTTCTGCCAGCCAGGGGATCGGGGGCAGGGCAGTGTGGAAGAACAGAGTATAGAGAATACAATTATAGGTAAATGTATATGTGTGTGTGTGTGTGTGTGTGTGTATAAAATTCATTTTAAGTCTCATAATCACTCAAGGGTATTTTTTTTTAACTGGGCAATTTTACCAGTGCTTCTGCTTGCACATTCTTATAAGTTCCTAAATGGAAGCCTGATAGAAATTAATCTTTTAATGCCTCATAAGTAAAAAAAGCAAATGATAGAATGATATGGCTTGAAGGGACCCCAGAGATCTAAAAAGTGTTTCATGGAATATTAATGTCCTTGATCTCTCAATAGGTGTTTTGGAAATGGGCCCCATGGTCAAATAAAATTTGGGAATGCTGGGTTAAAGTTAAATAGGTATTTTTCCTGCGGAACTTCACGGAGTCTTTCATATGCTAATGTACTTTGTGAATCTCCAAGAGGGTGGATAAAGTCTGAAGTGTTTCAAGACTTAGTTTACCCCAAATTCTCTTTTTGAGAAATGCTGGTCTAGGTGAGCCAGCTAGTGTAGTCTCTACACGATGATAGCAGCTGACACCTTTTTAAGAGAAAGGAAATCCCAAGGGGAAGGAAGGATATATCGGTTGCCCCTGTTTCATGCCAAGAATTCTCAGTGAGAGGCCTTTCCCTGGAGGCTCAGAGAAGGCTGGAAGGCATCTATAGGCGAACAGGGCCCACTTCTTTGTGACCCACGCTGTAGAGAAGCTCTGAACCCAGCACAGAAGGATGACCAGCCCCTTAGAATCAGGAAAATGTATTTATCCCTGACCTAGCCCACTGAGGACACATGAAGTGGGGAGGGGACTGTCCTAGCTGTAGTTCCAAAGCTAGTCTGAGTCCCTTTCCCCAAGCAAACTAGTTGTGTGAATTTAGGTTGGGAAGCACTGGTTCAAGAAGACATTAAACTGATGCCCTTTCAGAGGTGTCAGTGTGAAAATGAGCATCATGAAACACCAAGAATGGGATAGAGCATGCAGGATTTTAAAAAGTTACTTGACTATGAAACGCTTACGCAGCATTTGGGAGGCACTTGTGTTACAAGGAAAACCCTTTGGGAAACACTGATCTAATCCGACCTTCTCATTTTACCAGTGAGCAACTCTGGGCAGGCATTTCTTACCTGTGGGGCCCTCTCAGGTTCCTTTTCTCCATCACTGTGACACATTTGTTGGAATTAACTTGATCAAAATTGGGGGCAGCTTGAAGAGATTTCTTTAGTTTGTAAGCCCTTTTTGTATGTTTCAAGGGCAAATTACTCTGTATACCTTGAGTTTCCATTGTCAAAAACCACAGATCAATTCAACCAAACTTTATATAATATTACCTTTGCCCAAAGATGTTTATGTACAGTGGTGGTCTACAAAGATATAAAATGTAGTTCTTACTATATAAGACATTGATAATAATGACAAATACTATATAGATGGTAATAATATGAATATCTAACATTTATTGAATGCCTTTCTGTTTGTCAGGCACTGTACTAATATTTTCATCCTCCCAACAATTTAGGGGAGGTCGGCATTATAATAATCCCCATTTCACAGTGATGATACTGAGGTGAGGAGAAGGTAAGGAACTATTCCAAGGCCACATACAGCTGGAGGAGAGAAGACATATAGAAAGGTGTAGCAGCACATGAAACATTCCTCATGAGTGGTATAAAGCGCTACGTGAATTCAGAGAACAGAAAAATAATTTTCAAAAGACTTGATCAGTCAAAGTGTCAGTTATGTGGTGGACAATTATGGTTTGTTTGCCCATCTCTCCTGCCTTTGGGGACCAGCACCCCCTGACTTTGGAGGAACTTTCTCCCTTTCACTGTGGGGTTCCTGCTTTGTGGTTGGTTGCATTGTGTCAAACTGGACCAGAGTCTTTGGGAATTTGGGGATTAGAACCAAGGGAAAAGACTTTCCTTTTGGCTGGTAAAGCTGTAAAATCTTATCTGAGATGTGCCTGACTTGTCCTCAGTCCTGGGGAAGGAGCTGGGCTGTGGTAGGAGAGAATGATGGTGATGTCAAGAGAGAGGCAGGTCTTAGAAGTGCAGAGATGGAGTCCTGGAGACCTTCTGGTTATCTCTGAGGCTTGGAGGCTGCATCCTTTTCTTCTTTTCTGGGACAGAGGACTTACCACCCTCTCTTCTTCTGGGAATGATACTGTCCTTCCTTGCAAAATGAAATGTTATTAGAAAGTGGTTTAAAAAAATCCCCCACCATAGAGATGTGCACAGGTCCTTAGAAGTGTTGACATTCTATTTGGTGCTAAGACAAGGCTCCCTCAACCATAAAGTCAGGAACTTTACAGGGGAATGGAGAGAGTAGAGGCAACAACAACAACAACAACACACACACACACACACACACACACACACACACACACACACACACACACACACTTCGCTGTTGAAGAGAAAAGCTGAAGAGTCTCAATAGGATTCAGCTGATGACTTCACACTTTAATGATATTAATAAAAAGGGGAAGGGCCACATAAGAATTTGTACTGAATGTAGGTGCCATCTTGGCCACTTCCTTCAACCTCACAGAAAGCCTCCTTTTCCTCATCTGTAAAACGGGAATGATATGAATGCCATTACTACTTCTTTTAGTTGTTTTGAGCCTCCAAAGAGAAAACAGATGCAAAGCCTTTTGTCAACTGCAAAACAACATATAAGTGTGAGCTGTTATTCACAGTCCTCTTACTATGATCAAACACTTTATAATCCTGCAGCAAATCCAGCTTAGTCCCAGGAAGTGGACAATATTTGGAGGAGGAGAAGAAGCAGGAGATTTCAGTGACTTTAGTGGGTGCAAAAATGCTTTGAGAGTGAAAGGAGATAGAAGCAAAAATGAGAATTGTTTCTTCCCTTTTGGGGCTTTATCCTTTTTGCCTGTTGATTTTCTATGGGGAATTTCTTGATTTGGGATTTTTGGTGGACTTTATGGAGAGAAGGCAGAACATCTCTGACCCCCCCCACCCCCAAATGCCAGAAAGCTTGTGAAAGGAGCAAGCCCAGTTCCTGGTACCCTGTCCTTCTTTAATTTGGGTTTGTTCATTCATTCCTGGTAGGACCTTACAAAGGGCTTTACCTTCCTCCTAGTGAAAGCCTTGAATCCTGGTAAGAGCTCCGCAGTGTGGACACGTACAGTGTGGGGCAACCTTTTTCTAAGCAGGAGCTGGGCCAGGGTGGGTGAAAGGGAAGAAGAATAAGGAAGTACGCGTCCACGCATCTGTGTTGCTGCTGTTGCGACCACCACAACAAACAAGCAAAAAAAAAAAAAAAGTTTTCTTCCTGAGAAGTGTGCTGCCTTCAGAGAGCCTGGGGAAAAGTGTGGATGGCTGGGTGGATCCTGCTGGATTGAAGGGCCTGACAGTATGTGATTCCCTGCAACAAATGGTAGTGGTGGGGTGTGTGTACACACGCAGACACACTCGCAGCGCCCAGCCTCCAATTTCAGCGCTGGCAGAAGATAACAATTCTCAGCTCGCTCTTCCAGGGTTATTTTTGGCTGGGGCTGTTCTCTGATGGCAAAAGGTTTCAACCCCCTCCCAACTCCACCCCTGTCCTTGTTCAAAAGAGAAACTGGTGCTTGTAAACCGCTCACTCCCTGGGAGGCCGGGAGGCAGGGCTGCCGGTTGGAGGGGAGAGGGGCCGCGGGTACGGGGAGAGGACGCCCAATCCTGGTCAAGTTCTCACCACCCACTCCCCGGCTGTTTTCTAGCGGAGGGTGTGCCGGGGAAGACGCGATCACCGGGGAAGGCTCGGGCTAGGCTCGCGAGGAGGCGTCCCCGGGATCGGGGTAGCTGGCGCTGGGAAGGGGCTTTTGGGACACCCCGAAAGTGGTTCCAGCTGGGAGAAGAAGCTGCGGGCACTTCGGGCGCTCCGGCCGGAGAGGAAGTTGGGCGGGTGCGAACTTTTCTTGGAAGGTAGAGGCCAAACTCTGCCGGGGCAGCTAGGGGCCGCGCGCAGAGGGAGGAGCGGTCGGCGCGGCAGGAGGGCGCGGGGCGCGGGCCGGCCGCAGAGGGGGCCGCGGCGCGAGGCGGAGCCCGGGCGCGCCGCCAAGCTGGTGGGGGCCCCGTCGGGCTGCAGATTCCCTCCGGCTCCCGGAGCCGCGGCAGGACCGGCCAGGAGGCGCCATGGAGGGGAGCCCCATCCCGGTGCTGACGGTGCCGACGGCGCCCTACGAGGACCAGCGGCCGGCTGGCGGCGGGGGGCTGCGACGGCCCACCGGGCTCTTCGAGGGTCAGCGCAACTACCTGCCCAACTTCATCCAGAGCGTGCTGTCGTCCATCGACCTGCGCGACCGCCAGGGCTGCACCATGGTGGTGGGCAGCGACGGCAGGTACTTCAGCAGGACGGCCACGGAGATCGTGGTGCAGATGGCCGCGGCCAACGGGGTGAGTGACATGCCGCCCCTCGCGTCCGCAGTCCGCCTCCTCACCCTGCCCCCTCCGCCGGCCCGCCCCAGGCCCGGCCCAGACCCCCACCCTGCGCCCAGGCTCGGCCGCTCCCCCAGGTCCCCTCCGCCCGCGTCCCGCCACCGCAGCTCCCCGCAACCTCCCCGGCGCACCCGGGACGCCCGGGCTGTGTCGCGCCCGCCGCTCCGAAAGGCCTTAAGTGTTCCTCGCCCTTCTTTGAGCCCAGCCGGCATCCCGACCGACCTGCCACATCGCCCTGAACTCTCTCTGGACTCTGACCATGTCCTGCACCTGCTCGCTGTTCTTGACTTTCTCTTTCCCAGCCCTTTAAAAATATTTGCTCTGACCTTTTTCACTACCCTCCCGCTACCAGTATATTGATAGTTGTCCCCCCCCCCACTCCTGTATCCTATTTGCAGTCTTCTTCTACTCCACATCTTGGCTCTGCCAAATTTAACAGTAGTGTTGGCTCCGAAGACACACACACACGCACACACACACACACACACACACACACACACACACACACACCAGTGTTGGTTACTGACATATTTAGCAAGCGTGGACCCTGAAGGTTTTTAATATCATTGGTTCGTGGAGTTATATTTCATAATTGATTTGATTAGGGAAAGGATGGGACGGGGATCAATTTGAAGCTATACAGACTGGACTCTCTGTTCCGGGGAGGCAAATCTCTAAATGGTCAGAAATGAGATTTGCAATGCTTTTCTTAAAGCAATTCCCAACTTCTCTCCAAGATGCCCTTTGGCAGTTGACAACATTTCATGCCTCTTCTCCCCTGCAGTTTTCATCCTCATTTCCTCCCCCTTCTCGCACGACTTAAGTAGTCTTCTTTTGCAATGTGAATTCTCAGACCTTGAGTTTTTCTCTTTCTCCTTCCTTTCTCCCTATCCTACAACTAGACGCACCTTTTGAAGTATTCCCATACCCTGATTTCCTCCTTTCCAAAGCCAGCAGCGTCTCAAGAGGGATACTGACTTCAAGGGTCCCTGAATTTTCTGTGGGAAACATTGTCTAAAAGAGGAACTTAAGCCTTGTTAATGCAGTCAGATCCACACACATAGAACTTTCCTTTAAGTAAAACCTCTGCAGATGTATAAATGAGTGTGAACATTTAAAAAAGTGAAACTAAACAATTATCTGGCTTTTGAATTCCCTCCTTCCCTTCTTTCCAAACCTATCCTTTTTAATTTTCTCATTTCTTGCTTAAAAATACAGCTTTGAGGTTGTCCATGCTTCACATTTGTCTACTATAACTCCCCCTTCTCAGTGTTTCAGGAATAGAGAAAGAGGATTTTTTTTTACTAACCAAAAAGCAGTTGGGTGAAACAGGGCCTGGCTGGGGAGTGGGGTGGGGTAGTAGGGGTGAAGGTGAGCTGGGTGGTGGAACTGTGATCTCCAACCCCAGCAGATGATGCTGCTGGAGATATAAGACTTGTATTTCTCTCTGGCTCCTCACTTGGGATTGATGAAAGTTGGCTTGAATCAGGGATTTGGAGAGAGGTTAACAAATGGTCTTTTACTCTTGTCTGACAAAGCCGTTCCCGTGGAATGATGGAGAATAATGAGCCTTGGGAGAGCTGTGGCAGCTTTCATACTCCTTCCTGGGCCAGGTTTTCCAAGAAGTGAGAAAAACATAGCCTGTCCAGTATTTACTGTGGGTCAGGATAGTTTTGAAGTTACAGTTGTTGATTTGCATGGACACATTATTATTATGCTTTATTATTTCTTGGCATACTTTACCCTAAGGACTCTTCAGTCTCTTAACTTCAGTGGGTCTGCTCTGTAAACACATTTTATTAACTTTAAGAGTGGAGTTTCTTTTAGGAGATAGTTAGCATACGTTAATATATACCTAAAATAGAGTCAAATTTAATCTACCAGTTGTTATGAAGGACAGAATGACAAACTAAAGTCCACACAGAAGCACCGTCTTTTAAATAATCTGAAAGTATTAATTCTAAGATGGACAGGCATGGGGGAAAGGGATGGTTGACTCTTATAAAGATTTCAAACAGCCAGTTTTCACCAGTCTTTTCCTCATTTTGTTCATCTTCGTGGGAGCTTTTGCTAAAGCAAAGTGAATAATCAGAAGGCTGACTTCAGGAGAGAGGCGGTTTAAAAGGGACCACCGTAAGCAAAATTGGTCTTGCATGATTGCAAATTGTTGGGGATGCACTTGCCTCCTGACTTGGCCTGCTGATTATACTCAGGAATGGGGAACTTCGATTCCAAATGCTTTGGCCTTTTTTGATTTCCCATTGGATATTCATAGTAAAAAAAAAAAAAAAGAAAATAGTAGACGATAAAATTTATTCTCTTTGAACTGACTTGAATCTAACCAGGTGGGCTGCATTCTCTCTCTCTGAAAAACCTTGGTTTTGATTGAAAAAGTTAATTTTACAAAGCAGTTTTTCTATAAAAAATGATAGTTGCTCTTCAATTATGTAATTGCTGGAGGAAAACAGAAGTTTGGAATTTCTAAAACAGTAAACTACACTATTAATATTTTAATATCTCATAAAGTTTGAAATAGATTCCTACACAAACACCTGTACAATTTGAGATTTTAAAAAACTTTCTCATAAAGTTATGAAACTTTCAAGCTTTCAGAAAAGTACAGAGAATAGATTAACGACATCCATATGCCCTTGTCCTAGATTGTTGACATTTTTCTATGTTTGATTCATCTTTTCGAGGAGCTAAAGTATATTAAAGTATATTAAAGAACATGACATTTTACCCTAAGTTCTTCAGTATGGATCTCTAAAAAAGAAGAACATTTTCCTTGATAGTGACAGTATCATTAACATCCCAAACAACATAAAAAATTATTTCTTTACATTATTTATGACCCAGTCCACATTCAGATTTCTTCAATTATTCTGAAATGTCTTTTATACCTAATTTGTTCAAACTTGTTTCTTCTAATCAAGGAACACACACTACATTTGTCTTAAGTCTCTTTTAACCTAGAAAGTACCTCCCTTTTTATTTTTATTTTGTTAACAAAATTGACTTGTTGCTGAGACTAGGTCGGTTGGTTTTTCTATAGAATGTCTCCTCCACTTCCTTTCTGGAATTTTCTGATTACTTCTTTATGGTGTCATTTAACTTTTCACTCTATTCCCTGTGTGTGTATGTGAACTAGAAATCAGTCTAAAGGCTTAATTAGAGTCAGGTTTGATATTTTTTTATAAGATTATTTCATAGGTGATGGTGTGTATTCAGTTGCATAATACAAGGAAACATAATCTCTGGTTGTTCCATCATCCGTGATGCTGAGATAATTATAGAGCTATGGTGGTATGGTCCATTATTTTCCCCTTTGGGACTAGCAGTAGGCTATGGGGTGAACTTTGTACCATGTGAATATTCAGTTCCTTATCAATTTTTACCCAATTGTTTTAGCATCCATTAATGATACTGGCTTGAGTTGATTATTTCATTAGGGGTTTCAAAATGATGATTTTCAAATTCTCTAATTCCATCTACATGTTTTAGCTGGCATTTTTCTATAAACTGGGTATTTTCCTCACTACTAGGCTATTTGATTATTCTGTAATATAGTTCCTTCTGGAAAGACAGAATATGTGTTTATTTCTCTCTCTTTTTTAATCATCAATTTTCAGAGTAAGAATTTGGTGAAATAGCCACCTCCATTGACGACACATGAATTTTGTTTTGTTTTGCTTTCACTTTTTCGAATATCCCTATGGACTCCTGGATTTTTATATAATCAATTTGAATAGATTATTGAAGAATGAAAAGAAACTACCTTTTTTTTTTAATAGTTTTTATGGGGCTATGTGAATTTATCTAAAAAACCCCAGAAGTATTTTAATCCCCCTTTAAAGATACAAACTATGTCATGCTATATAGAGCAACAAACAAACAACAAAAAACTAAGTATATGAAGTAAATAGTGTCATTTAAATGAATTGAGATCAGACTTAGTTTGAAACTAATTGATTTTTTTATCCTATTTCTATTTCCATCTGCTTTAGATCCTCCTCAGGGGTTTAGATCCTCTATGTATCAATTTATTCTAATGTCTTAAAGAATTGAAAAGCTAAATGCATCATAATGGCTACAGGAATGCCTTTGCCCTTCTCTGGGTAGATCCATTTGTGGCTAAGGGCATCTGTCTTTCTTTCTCCTCTTTGTTAAAATCTTCTTTTTTAGTCCTAAACTACCTTTAATATTGGACAGGTGACAGAACTGTGTCTGCCTGAAGATGTTTCTGACTTTTTCTAAAGTCTCCTTTTTCTGAGATGACGTTGTATATTGGCACTGTCTAACAGAACTTACTGTGATGATGGGAATGTTCTGTAATCTGCGCTGTCCTAGCCAACTAGGACACTTGACTGTTGAATACTTGAAATGTAGCTGATGCTGCTGAAGAACTGAATTTTACATTTCATTTAATTTTAATTAATTAAGATCGAAACTTAGGTAGCCACAAGTGGTTAGTAGGTACCATACTGGACAGCACACTTCTATAATTTAGCATTTAAAATGTGTGTGTGTGTGTGTGTGTGTGTGTGTGTGTGTGTGTGTGTGTGTTTAATGGAGCCAGACTGTTACAATCAAAAGCAACTATTGGTTAAATAAAAGGAGGTTGACAAATACTACAAATACATAATTGGCAAACCCAAACCAGATTTCTTCATATGATAACCACGCTCTCTTTTGACTTTAGCCCAGGAGGCAATGAGGTATGGTAGAAAAAGCACTGTATCAGCAGCTGGAGGGCTTGCCTTATTTTCCTAGCTCTGACATACCAGTTGCAGTGCAAATGCTTTAACCTCTTGACATACCTAGAAACCACTTGTTTTCTCATCTATAAATTGGGTATGATAGCATCTCTGAATTATCCTGAGAATCAAATGAAGCACTGCATATGAAAGCATTTTGTAACATCCACAGCACTAAGAAATACAAGGGAGTATTATTATGGTCAGCTGAATACATCTCAGATAATAATGATTTGACTGCATGTATGGACTAACCTAGAGCTCTGTAACAAGTTTTAGCCAAGGGAAAATCCATTTGTCAATTAGCCATGCACTGTACTGGCCATATGATGATCAGCATTAATGATAATAATATTGGCATACAGTGCAGCTTACAGAATTCAAGAGCTCCTCAATGGCTTGTGAAATCTTTTAGAGGTAGAAAATGAAGTGAAATGATATGAGGAATGCTAGATCAGTGAGGGGCTTGGGCGTGCCCTCCGGATAGATGCTGACACAGGTTGTATTTGATTCCAACAGGTCATAAAGAGGTGTCTGTTTCCAAAGAATGAGAATACACTTGCCTTGGCATTTATGAGAACTATCTGGGCAACAAATTTTGGTTTGGTCCCAAAGACAAGGAACATATATTTGGAAGAGAAGCAGAGTGGGATATGGTGGTGGGTGGCCAGCAGTGATGAAAGAAGAAGGAAGCAAGAGAGGGAAACATGTACTGTAACACTAAGGCTTCTTTCCTGGAATGGATGTGGAAATCTGGGCGTGGCTAGCTCCAGGTCCTATCTCTAGAAGGGAAAAGAACTGGGTGGTGATTGCTCTGTATTTTCTATGGGTGTTCACAACAGAATAGGTGAATGGAATGGGCTACTATGGCCCAGATGTTAGGAAGGGCTGGCTTGTAATACATTAGAAAACCCTAAAGAGCCTCCCATAACTTTATCGTGCTTCCCTTCCCAAATCCTCATCCCCTGAATTGTGGAAATGGAAAATCTATTATATGAGCAATAGCAAATTTTAGGGAGCCCTTGGTTCCACCCTTATCCTTGTTTGGGTCTGTTCATTCTTGACTCTTTTAGCCTCAAGTCCTCATTCATTTTTTTATGAGGAAGTAAAAGGAGTGGGAGAGGTTTTGAGAACAGCTGGGCCCTCCCAGTTGCTAGGGTGGGTTATTTTAAGCTTTGTTTAATGTGTCCAGAGACCCAGATGGCATTTTTAACTAAGCTGCTTTATTAAATCTTGTGATAAAGTATAATGATGTTTATTGAAAAGACAGATACCCATCAGCAACATTATGTCTGAAACTTGCCCTAAGAATTTTTTATAAAACATCTGTTCCCTTTGTGAACTCTGGAAGTTTGCTAGTTTCTGTACAGCCTTGAGGAATAGCAGTTGGAACCTATTTTGGGGGAATCTAAGGAGAGGTATTGGCTTTACCAACCTTACCCTTCATCTTTTGGGCTCTGGCCACTCTTCTGTTAGACAACAGTGACATGAATGAACACTGTAATAGGATTATTTGGGAATAATAGGCAGCAGAAAAAAAAAAGTCTAAATTTCCCAGGGATTTTTAAATTGAAGGTAAAAAGCTAGGGCTGCAATGTCCTTTGTTAGCCTACAGCCTTGACAGCTAATTGCAAACACTCAAGATTTGGCCAGTATGCCTTTACTGTTTATACTTGCATAGCCAAAGGGAAAGTTTTCGGTTCTTTCATCTGACTTGACTCTCATTACTTATGAATAAGAGGATATCTGGGATATACACAAGACTTGTTAAAATCCACATTTTCTGAGTCTTTCAATACCTTTCATCTCCTGCATTGTTAGTGACGTCAAATTTTGGAGTAATGCCTGTATTTGTCTGAAGAAAAAAAATTTTTAGGAACATTGAATCCCCAAAGAAATTCTTTTTCTTGGCATAAAGTCACAGACAATTTTCTTTCCAAGTCTCTACTAATAGGTGCTTTGTACAAATAGAATAATTACTGCCTTTCTATTGTTTTCCTCTAATAAGAGTCCAGTTTGGTAGCTAGGGATATGTAGTTTTATATTTAGACATTTATAATAAAAAAGAGAAAAGAGGGCTTCCCTGGTGGCGCAGTGGTTGAGAATCTGCCTGCCAATGCAGGGGACACGGGTTCGAGCCCTGGTCTGGGAAGATCCCACATGCCGCGGAGCAACTGGGCCCGTGAGCCACAATTACTGAGCCTGCGCGTCTGGAGCCTGTGCTCCGCAACAAGAGAGGCCGCGATAGTGAGAGGCCTGCGCACCGCGATGAAGAGTAGCCCCCGCTTGCCGCAACTGGAGAAAGCCCTCGCACAGAAACGAAGACCCAACACAGCTATAAATAAAAAAAAAAAAAAAAAAAAAAATTCAACATTATTATAAAAAAAAAAAAAAAGAGAAAAGAATTTGAAATCATAGGACCAGAGTTTATCCTGATTGACAAAAGACCTCACAAAATACTAGGAGGAGAGTTTTACAGGAGATGGTTAATATCTACAATATATGAAAAGCTTTCCCAAATCAATAAGAAAATTCAAACAGTTTAAAAGAAACATTGTCAACAACCACCACAAATGCATGAAAAGGTGATCAGCCTCGTTAGTAACCAAAGAAATAAAAATAAAAACAATCCATTAATTTGAAAAAAACGGAAAATACGCAGAGCTGGCATAGGTGTTGGAAAATTGTCATGTTTGTATACTGTTGGTGGAAGTTAAATTGATACAACTTTTTGGTCAGGCAATTTGGCAGTATGTATCTAAATTAATAGAGTACTTGTCCGATAATCTAAGAATCCCTTACTCTAAGAGTATATCCTGTAAATTTTCTAATACAAATGTGGAAACATTTATGTACAAGAATACTCACTGCAGCATTTTGCTAAAGAAAAACTTGGAGGGACTTCCCTGGTGGTCCAGTGGTTAAGACTCCACGCTTCCAATGCAGGGGGTGTGGGTTTGATCCCTGGTCTGGGGAACTAAGATCCCACATGCTGCTCGGCTCGGGCACCCCCCCCGGACCCCCCCAAAAAAAACTTAAAAAAACAAAACAGCTTTATTAAAAAAAAAAACTTGGAAACAATTTATATGTTCAGCAGTAGAGAACAGGTACATAATTTATGACACAACCACACCAGGAATGCATTAATATCCATAAATGAAGGACGTGGATCTATATGTGACATGAGAAAGATGTGGATGATAGTTTGTTAAAGTGAAACAAAGCAATTAGTAGAGGGTCATGTGTAGCATGATCCCACTTTTGTGTATATAATTAGGCATAGAAAATAGGGTTGGAGGAACATAGTCCAGACAGTTAACAGTGAATATATCTGGGGTATGTGGGTGTGTTTGGTGGGGGAGGGGAATCCTTTCCCTTTCTACTCATATACTTCTCTTTATTAAGTAATTACACACGTATATATGCCTTGCTTTCATAATTAAACACATCACTAGAGAGTAGTTAAGAAAAAAGGAGAAACTCTGAATTTGAATCATTATACTATCATTTGCAACGTGTAGGACTGTGGGGAAGTCACCTAGTTTTCTGGGATTTGTTTCCTCATTTATAAAAATAGGCACGGTCGTAATACTTGCCTTCCACATCTTCCAGGGGTTTTGGGAGGATTGAATGAGGTAATGGATTATTGTCAATTATTTTATTGATTCACATAGCACAATTACTACCAAACTATTTTTCTCTGATTAAAATAAAAGGACATGTGCATATATGCTTTTTATTCTCAGTAGCCTTACTGACAGAAGGCGCCCGTCGATGTGGTGATCACAGTTGCTTTCATAAGACTTTCGGCATTTCTGCAGGCTGCTGGCTAAGGCTTGGGTGGCGACTGCTGAACTCATGATCCTCTCCCCTCTCCCAGCATGAACGCTCACACACACACACACACACACACACACACACACTCACTCATGCACACACAGACACACATGTACACACACCCTGTCACGGTACTTGAGGTGGCAGCAGCTGCTCTGGCGTAGACTTTAACTCAACATAAAGGACTTCTTTTTGCATGGTCTGTGCATTATTTCCTATTATGAATCAGCTGAGTCAATGCCATGCTTTTCAATCTTAAACCTTTCTGAGGCTCAGGCTACGTTAAAAGCAGACCCACCCTTCTATACCTGCTCCACTGCCCCCACCTGAGGCCAGATCTTAATCTGCTCATTTCATGTGGATTTTCAAGCCTAATGGACTGGGCCATGTGAGGGATTACTGAGAGGAACAGACCAAGCAGAGGCTAAGAGACTCCACGCTCATCTGCTGAGTAGTCTGAAAATGCACAGCTGCAAGCTCTAGCGATGCTTTAAAGCATTTTGTCAGGATGTTTGTCAGGGTGCCTGTTCCTGCAGCCCTGCTGAATGTTTGGTTAGGAGGCATAATCTTTTTTTGGACAGCATCTCCCAAATGTAAAGTGACAGATGCTAACGCGGAATATAATACAGAAGACCTAGCTTTGCTGTCATAAATAACAGTAAATTGTTTAATCTTGCTGAGTTGTAAATCTGTGATCGCCAGAGGTCTTTAGTTCACTGGAACATAGTACAACGGTTGGTGGCACTTAGCAAATGGACAGTAATTATTTCCCAACCAGACAGATATTGGTCTGATGGAATTTACTCAAAGATCCACATATATGTATTTTAATTGACTGTGACTGCTACTCAGGGAAAAACACATAGCTATAAAGAGAGACTGAGATTTTTCTGGGAAAAAATACACACATAGATAGAGGAATATGTATATGAATCTATATATATATATTCTATCTATAAAAGAGCCAAAGATAGTGAGTTTTTTCTTTTGGGATTTTATATATGTGTGTGTGTGTGTGTGTGTGTGTGTGTGTGTGTGTACTGTCTACTTATAAAGGTTCCAGATGGAAAGTGTTCTTAAGCATTTAGATTATCAAATAGCATATGTGTGTGCACATGTGCCCAGGACACCCCCTCCCCGAAGATACATCTTCTTCCCTGGATATATTCAAAAAGAGAGTAGAGCAGAGACCCAGATGTCAGAAATATCTGAAGACAGCATAGAGTTGAAGGAGGTGACTAAATGTTCCCAAATGACCTATGTTTCTATGATAATAAATAGAACTTGTGCTGGAGTTGGATGGACCAATAGTAAGAAATATAAGTAGTATAAATCCTGCATTCCAGGCAGGATCTTGTACGGACAGCTTTCTGCTGTGAGCTCAGTAACGTGGGTAAGTTAGCAGTCTGGCATGGGACATACCAGTGGATGGTGCAAGTCAGAGGCATCGATGGGGCAATGAAAATAGGAAGATCCGGGCCAAGGCGAGGATACAGACATGAGGTCCTGTCACTGATCACCATGGACTTTAGCAGTTTCTTAATGAGCAGATCTGGTGGTTAAAGAAGAAAGAAGACATTGCACTTACGTAGGTGTGTTACAACTAATTTTCTATTTAATTGGTGGCAAGCTACTTTGAGTTAAATTTATTCCATAGGATGGGTTTAGTCCTCAAACATTTTTAGTTTCACATATAAAAACTTAGGTAAAAGAACGCTTTTATATTGGTCAGTAAACCATGGTACATTTAAATAATGGAAGACTATACAGCCACTAAAATCATGTTGTGGAAAAATAGTCAGTGACGGAGAAAGACTCCACAGAAGGGGTAGATATGTTAAGTGAAAGATGTAGACTACACGACAGTTCCTTTTGTAAAAATATAAATATGTGAATGAGAGAGAGAGAGATATCCCAAGACACATAGACAAAGGTTAGACACTGAAAGGTTTACTGTGGTCACTTTTAGGTTTACAGATGAGTTGTACTTTCTTCTTGCTTATGAGTACTTTCTAAATGTCGTATATGTACTATATATACATACATATATTTGTCATATATATAAATGTCGTATATATATTTGTAATTAGAAAACCATTGCAGGTTAGTGAAACAACAAATGCATTCAATTACTATGAATTAGAAATTCATAATTAAGAATTAAGAAATGACACCAGCAAGGAAGGCAAGGGAAATATATCAAAGATTTACTGGGTGTCAGATGCTGAACTGGAGCTTGGCTGTGTTACTTTCTTTCACCCTTCATCTTTTAGGTAACAAAACTGAAATACAGAGGATTCAGGATCTTGTCCAAAGTCATATAGCCGGCAGGTGGCAAGTCCATTTTTGCATCATTTCCCGTTGAATGCCAAAATCTCAGCTTATCTCAGGGCACTCAGCCCTGCTTTCTTGACCCAGATGGATCCAATAGTTCTTATCCTGGTATCTGGTTGGGTTGATCACCTCATAAAATGGCAGCAGATAGAGCCCTTTCTTCTTTCACTGAGCCGAGTTCTATATCTTAAGGTAAAGATTTCAGTATCTTCCAAGCACTGAATTACCAGTAGGAACATAAGTCTCAATTTCATTGCCCCCATTTTGCACCCAAGGAAAGCTAGAGTGCCTGATCTTCTCAGTGAGACCTTGAGAATTGGTGGGCTGATTGAGGAATAGAACTTTGGCCAAACTTCCAGATGCCCGTGACTTTTCTGCACCTGTTCAGATGTTGGGAATCAAACGTGAAATACAGCTTGGTTTGGTTCTAATGAACTCTCGTCTCACCCTCCAGCCCCTGGGTATGTGTGTCAAGGCTTCCAGGGGAACAGGCATCTGAGGATGAGCTCGGTTGCTCCCATCTGGTCTCCGTGTAACAAAGCGTATAACTGCACAATTATCCATGTGCAAATGGAGAAGTCCCTTGATGTTTGGATAACTACATCCATGTCTTGAGTTTGTTATTTCTCAAAATTCCACTTAGCCATCTCCTGCTTACTCATATGCAGCAGTGGTCAGGGGCTGGTACTCCTCTCTGACAGCAGGGACGAGAGACTGAAACCTGGCCATCCACAGCAGCGTGGCTCTGGGTTTCCTTCATGGCTTTTGTTTTTTGTTTAACCAAGAAGATGAGAAACAGGCATCTTTGTGTTTATGGCTTTCCATGCACTTTGTAGGTGGACATGGTGGTGGCTGTGTGGTCCTGTACAGCACTCTGTCTGCAAACCATCAGGGAAGTTTCTGTTTAGTGCCCTCTTTACTCTCTCTGATTCACTTTGGGAATTACAGGGATGTGACACAGTGACCAGAGGTTATTGAAGAATGTCATGCTTACTTTTTCTTTTCTCTCTGTGGGACTTTTTTTATGACTTATTTAAAGTTAAAAGGAAACCATAAAGTGGAAATCTTATTTAAGGGATTTCACACATGAAAACAGTCCTGCTTTCTTTAGTGTTATGTTACTGGGGAAAAATCATTTGGTATCAAAATTCCACGTCTACCCTGAGATTCTAGCCTGAGGGTTTAAGCTGTATATTGCTGCTCTCCGGGACTTTAATCTGAGCTAATTAGAAACTGAACTCATACTAAATCTAGGTTAGAAGAATAGTTATTAGTGTTCTGAAAAGAGGGAGCCATCAGAAATAAAATCATTAAAAAAATTCGTTGTATATGGCACACGTTGTAAAGTATGGATGTGCTGGGAGAAAACTTCATGAAATAAAATTTTCTCTATTTCAGGACACTGGTCTGTGGTATGTGGAAGGGCATATCGATTCCTGAGGCACTTGCTGTGCCCATTCATGGGTGGAGTAAATGGTGATGCAATCTAGGTGAGGCGTGAGAGTTGGTGGAAGACGCTGGCATCTAGTTAGAAGCATAGACTCAGAGGGATTATAAGTAACTGCCCTGAGGGAAATGATTGATGGTAATTGCACATGGCTACCTGCTACATCCTCCCTTTCCCTAGCATTTAGCAGTCATGACTGGATAAGAACAAGTTCATGCTGGGTCTGTGTATCTGGGTGTCTGGGAAAGTGTGTGCCTCACGTATGTGTCTGCAGGCGCAGGTGTGACAGTGTTCTCATGGCTACCTGTGGATCCTGGTATCTGTCTGTATCTGTGTGCCTTCTGTGTGTGTGTGTGTAAGCAACACTGGACTGGGGTCTACTTTGCCCCCCATTCCTAGTGGGAACTGAAGAACATGTTTCTCAGTAGCAGTAAAGCCCACCCAGGTTGGTGCACCGTCTGCAGGGCTGGGAGAGGTTTCCTTTCCTCCAGTCAAAGACAGACTGTATGGTATGGGTGTGGCAGTTCCTCCAGTGCCCCTTTGGGAGGGTCAGCGAGGGAGCAGCAAAGTGCCATGGCTCAGACCACCCCAGGCTGTGGTCTGGGTTTCACTCAGGAATAGAAGTCAGATGTTGCCTGCTTCAATGCTGTAAACAAAACCAAAGCCAATGATGTAAGTAGACCATCTTTTTCTTGCAAGGTAGCAGTCTGCCACATTGGCAGAGGATAGTACTTCTAAGACTTTTTCAGAAAGGGAAATGGTAGTTTAAGGGTTAATTTAAGGTCTAAAATTGAATTTTAAATGTTGGAGGAGGGGAGGGGGCTTGGGGAAGGCAATAGCATGATTTGGGTCATGTTGAATTTCATGAAGAGTTTATATAATCTCATCTTACGTGAATTTTCATGACCCTGAACCCTCTCAGCTTTGCAGATGAGCACAAGGTGCCTCAGACAAGTGATGCAATTTGCCTTAGGTCAGGGGTGGAGCAAAGACTCACATACAGATCTTTTAACTTGAAGTTGCGTTGCTTTCTCTTTATACAGCAGGGCTTCCAAAGGTTATATTTCTTTGATCAATTACTAGATCTTGAAAGTCATAGCTTTTCTGATGACATTTGCCTTGGGCTAATTAGGAGAGGGAGAATTTACAGAAGAGGAGAAAACAGGCACGCAGAGAGGCTAATGTGAACACAGGGGTGGAGATTGGACGGAGGGCTGGTCTCTGCTGGGGACACATAGGGCCCTCAGTGGTGGCTGCAGCCAGGTCGGCCTTGGTGAGTGGAGGTCCATGTGCTGAGCCCACGCTTGCCCTCCCTCCCTGCAGCCGTCGGCCATCCTGTTCACGAGCCCATTGGGCAATGACAGGAGTGGCTGGGGAAAGAGGCAAACTGGTTTGACAGAGCTGGTCCTTCTAGCCACTTGATTATTTAAATCCTCCTCTGCTGAGGTCACTTTTTGGTGAGCATTCCCACGGGACACAAATATCGTCACGATTTTCCATGTCTTATCTTAGAAGCCTCCTCACCCGTTCTCCTGCATCCCCTCCAGCACTTGTCTCCTCTCAGAAGTCCCTCAACTAGAGTTATATACAGTGCCCAGCATTACCTCATTTTTTTTTTGGTATTGGTGGGTTAATGAGCAGATCCACACAGCTAAAACTTCCAGATAACTAGAATTTCATCTCCTATTAATACTCCACTGACAACTAAAATGTTTCAGGTTGAAATTTTATTCAAGTGTATTTTCCCACTTTAATGTTAAACAGAGAAGATATTACCTTTTAAAAAAATTCAAATTTAATAAGATAAAATGTATCTATGATCTCTCCTATTTAACAAATAAACCGTACATATTTATTTCTGTATTTTTCTAAGTGCTAGCTCCAAAGTGTACATAATTGTACATTGTTGTAATAGCTTAAAAGTTATTTCGATTTCTGCATTTTGACTTAGCATTAAAGCATTGTCTATGTTCCTTCTCTACGACTTAAGAAAGTGTAAGTTGTTATAGCAAATAAACTTGAATGTTTAAATGTTTTAACAAAACTTAAATGTTTTGTTATAGCAAAAAAACTTGATGTTTTCTTAACATCTTTATTGGAGTATAATTGCTTTACAATGGTGTATTAGTTTCTGTTTTATATGAAAGTGAATCAGCTATACACTTACGTATATCCCCATATCTCCTCCCTCCCTCCCATCCTCCTTATCCCACCCCTCTAGGTGGTCTCAGACCCCTGAGCTGATCTCCCTGTGTTATGCGGCTGCTTCCAACTAGCTATCTGTTTTACATTTGGTAGTGTATATATGTCCATGCCACTCTCTCACTTCATCCCAACTTACATTCCCCCTCCCCGTGTCCTCAAGTCCATTCTCTACGTCTTCTTCTTTATTCCTGTCCTGCCCCTAGGTTCTTCAGAACAACTTTTTTTGTTTGTTTTTTTTTGGTTCCATATATATGTGTTAGCATACGGTATTTGTTTTTCTCTTTCTGACTTACTTCACTCTGTATGACAGACTCTAGGTCCATCCAGCTCACTACAAATAACTCAATTTCATTTCTTTTTATGGCTGAGTAATATTCCATTGTATATATGTGCCACATCTTCTTTATCCATTCATCTGTCGATGGACACTTAGGTTGCTTCCATGTCCTGGCTATTGTAAATAGTGCTGCAATGAACATTGTGGTACATGACTCTTTTTGAATTATGCTTTTCTCAGGGTATATGCCCAGTAGTGGGATTGCTGGGTCATATGGTAGTTCTGTTTTTAGTTTCTTACGGACCCAACCTCCATACTGTTCTCCATAGTGGCTGTATCAATTTATATTCCCACCAAGAGTGCAAGAGGGTTCCCTTTTCTCCACACCCTCTCCAGCATTTATTTGTAGATTTTTTGATGATGGTGATTCTGACAGTGTGAGGTGATACCTCATTGTAATTTTGATTTGCATTTCTCTAATGATTAGCGATGTTGAGCATCTTTTCATGTGTTTGTTGGCAATCTGTATATTTTCTTTGGAGAAATGTCTATTTAGGTCTTCTGCCCATTTTTGGATTGGGTTGTTTGTTTTTTTTGATATTGAGCTGCATGAGCTGGTTATATATTTTGGAGATTAATCCTTTGTCAGTTGCTTCATTTGCAAATATTTTCTCCCATTCTGAGGGTTGTTTTTTCGTCTTGTTTATGGTTTCCTTTGCTGTGCAAAAGCTTTTAAGTTTCATTAGGTCCCATTTGTTTATTTTTGTTTTTATTTCCATTTCTCTAGGAGTTGGGTCAAAAAGGACCTTGCTGTGATTTATGTCATAGAGGGTTCTTCCTATGTTTTCCTCTAAGAGTTTCATAGTGTCTGGCCTTACATTTAGGTCTTTAATCCATTTTGAGTTTATTTTTGTGTATGGTGTTAGGGAGTGTTCTAATTTCATTCTTTTACATGTAGCTGTCCAGTTTTCCCAGCAACACTGATTGAAGAGGCTGTGTCTTCTCCACTGTATATCCTTGCCTCCTTTGTCATAGATTAGTTGACCATAGGTGCATGGGTTTATCTCTGGTCTTTCTATTCTGTTCCATTGATCTATATGTCTGTTTTTGTGCCAGTACCATACTGTCTTGATTACTGTAGCTTTGTAGTATAGTCTGAAGTCCGGGAGCCTGATTCCTCCAGCTCCGTTTTTCTTTCTCAAGATTGGTTTGGCTATTTGGGGTCTTTTGTGTTTCCATACAAATTGTGAAATTTTTTGTTCTAGTTCTGTGAAAAATGCCATTGGTAGTTTGATAGGGATTGCATTGAATCTGTAGATTGCTTTGGGTAGTAGAGTCATTTTCACAATGTTGATTCCTCCAATCCAAGAACATGGTATATCTCTCCATCTGTTTGTTACATGTTTAATTTCTTTCATCAATGTCTTATAGTTTTCTGCATACAGGTCTTTTGTCTCCTTAGGTAGGTTTATTCCTAGATACTTTATTCTTTTTGTTGCAATGGTAAATGGGAGTGCTTCCTTAATTTCTCTTTCAGATTTTTCATCATTAGTGTGTAGGAATGCAAGAGATTTCTGTGCATTAATTTTGTATCCTGCTACTTTACCAAACTCATTGATTACTTCTAGTAGCACTTTTCTGGTAGCATCTTTAGGATTCTCTATGTATAGTATCATGTCATCTGCAAACAGTGACAGCTTTACTTCTTCTTTTCTGATTTGGATTCCTTTTATTTCTTTTTCTTCTCTGACTGCTGTGGCTAAAACTTCCAAAACTATGTTGAATAATAGTGGTGAGAGTGGACAACCTTGTCTTGTTCCTGATCTTAGTGGAAATAGTTTCAGTTTTTCACCATTGAGAATGATGTTGGCTGTGGGTTTGTCATATATGGCCTTTATTATGTTGAGGTAAGTTCCCTCTATTCCTACTTTCTGGAGGGTTTTTATCATAAATCGGTGTTGAATTTTGTTGAAAGCTTTCTCTGCATCTATTGAGATGATCATATGGTTTTTCTCCTTCAATTTGTTAATATGGTGTATCACATTGATTGATTTGCGTTTATTGAAAAATCCTTGCATTCCTGAGATAAACCCTACTTGATCATGGTGTATGATCCTTTTAATGTGCTGTTGGATTCAGTTTGCTAGTATTTTGTTGAGGATTTTTGCATCTATGTTCATCAGTGATATTGGCCTGTAGTTTTCTTTCCTTGTGACATCTTTGTCTGGTTTTGGTATCAGGATGATTTTGGGAGTGTTCCTCCCTCTGCTATATTTTGGAAGAGTTTGAGAAGGATAGGTGTTAGCACTTGTCTAAATGTTTGATAGAATTCACCTGTGAAGCCATCTGGTCCTGGAAGATTTTTAATCACAGTTTCAATTTCAGTGCTTGTGATTGGTCTGTTTATATTTTCTATTTCTTCCTGGTTCAGTCTCGGAAGGTTGTGCTTTTCTAAGAATTTGTCCATTTCTTCCAGGTTGTCCATTTTATTGGCATAGAGTTGCTTGTAGTAATCTCTCATGATCCTTTGTATTTCTGCAGTGTCAGTTGTTAATTCTCCTTTTTCATTTCTAATTCTATTGATTTGAGTCTTCTCCCCTTTTTTCTTGATGAGTCTGGCTAATGGTTTATCAATTTTGTTTATCTTCTCAAAGAACCAGCTTTTAGTTTTACTGATCTTTGCTATTGTTTCCTTTATTTCTTTTTCATTTATTTCTGATCTGATTTTTATGATTTCTTTCCTTCTGCTAACTTCGGGGTTTTTTTTGTTCTTCTCTGTCTAATTGCTTTAGGTGTAAGGTTAGGTTGTTTGAGATGTTTCTTGTTTCTTTAGGTAGGATTGTATTGCTATAAACTTCCCTCTTAGAACTGCTTTTGCTGCATCCCATAGGTTTTGGGTCATCGTGATTTCATTGTCATTTGTTTCTAGGTATTTTTTGATTTCCTCTTTCATTTCTTCAGTGATCTCTTGGTTATTATGTAGTGTATTGTTTAGCCTCCATGTGTTTGTATTTTTTACAGTTTTTTCCTGTAATTGATATCTAGTCTCATAGCGTTGTGGTAGGAAAAGATACTTGAAATGATTTCAGTTTTCTTAAATTTATCAAGGCTTGATTTGTTATCCAGATATGATCTATCCTGGAGAATGTTCCATGAGCACTTGAGAAGAAAATGTATTCTGTTTTTTTGGATGGAATGTCCTATAAATATCAATTAAGTCCACCTTGTTTAATGTATCATTTAAAGCTTGTGTTTCCTTATTTATTTTTATTTTGGAAGGTCTGTCTGTTGGTGAAAGTGGGGTGTTAAAGTCCCCTACTATGATTGTGTTACTGTCGATTTCCCCTTTTATGGCTGTTAGCATTTGCCTTATGTATTGAGGTGCTCCTATGTTGGGTACATAAATAATTACAATTGTTATATCTTCTTCTTGGATTGATCCCTTGATCATTATGTAGTGTCCTTCTTTGTCTCTTGTAATAGTCTTTATTTTAAAGTCTATTTTGTCTGATATGAGAATTGCTACTCTAGCTTTATTTTGATTTCCATTTGCATGGAATATCTTTTTCCAGCCCCTAATTTTCAGTCCGTATGTGTCCCTAGGTCTGAAGTAGGTCTCTTGTAGACAGCATATATACGGGTCTTGTTTTTGTATCCATTCAGCCAGTCTAGGTCTTTTGGTTGGAGCATTCAATCCATTTATATTTAAGGTAGTTATTGATATGTATGTTCCTATTACCATTTTCTTAATTGTTTTGGGTTTGTTTTTGTAGGTCTTTTCCTTCTCTTGTGTTTCCTGCCTAGAGAAGTTCCTTTAGCATTTGTTGTACAGCTGGTTTGGCGGTGCTGAATTCTCTTAGCTTTTGCTTGGCTGTAAAGGTTTTAATTTCTCCATCAAAGGTGAATGAGATCCCTGCTGGGTAGAGTAATCTTGGTTGTAGGTTTTTCCTTTTATCTCTTTAAATATGTCCTGCCACTCCCTTCTGGCTTGCAGAGTTTCTGTTGAAAGATCAGCTGCTAACCTTATGAGGATTCCCTTGTATGTTATTTGTTGTTTTTCTCTTGCTGCTTTTGATATTTTTCCTTTGTATTTAATTTTTCATAGTTTGATTAATATGTGTCTTGGCGTGTTTCTCCTTGGATTTAGCCTGTATGGGACTCTCTGCACTTCCTGGACTTGATTGACTATTTCCTTTCCCATATTAGGGAAGTTTTGAACTATAATCTCTTCAAATATTTTCTCAGTCCCTTTCTTTTTCTCTACTTCTTCTGGAACCCCTATAATTCGAATGTTGGTGCATTTAATGTTGTCCCAGAAGTCTCTGAGACTGTCCTCAATTCTTTTCATTCTTTTTTCTTTATTCTGCTCTGCAGTAGTTATTTCCACTATTTTATCTTCCAGGTCACTTATCCGTTCTTCTGCCTCAGTTATTCTGCTATTGATTCCTTCTAGAGAATTTTTAATTTCATTTATTGTGTTGTTCTTCATTGCTTGTTTGCTGTTTAGTTCCTCTAGGTCCTTGTTAAATGTTTCTTGTATTTTCTCCATTCTATTTCCAAGATTTTGGATCATGTTTACTATCATTACTCTGAATTCTTTTTCAGGTAGGCTGCCTATTTCCTCTTCATTTGTCTGGTCTGGTGGATTTTTACTTTGCTCCTTCATCTGCTGGGTATTTCTCTGTCTTCTCATTTTGCTTAACTTACTGTGCTTGGGGTCTCCTTTTGCAGGCTCCAGGTTCGTAGTTCCCATTGTTTTTGGTGTCTGACCCCAGTGGCTAAGGTTGATTCAGTGGGTTGTGTAGGTTTCCTAGTTGAGGGGACTGGTGCCTGTTTTCTGGTGGATGAGGCTGGATCTTGTCTTTCAGGTGGGCAGGACCATGTCCGGTGGTCTGTTCTGGGGTGTCTGTGACCTTATTATGATTTTAGGCAGCCTCTCTGCTAATCGGTGTGGTTGTGTTCCTGTCTTGCTAATTGTTTGACTTAGGGTGTCCAGCACTGTAGCTTGCTGGTCATTGAGTGGAGCTGGGAGGTCTCTGGTGGACCAATGTCCTGACCTCGGCTCTCCCTCCTCAGAGGCACAGGCCTGACACCCAGCTGGAGCACCAAGACCTTGTCAGCCGCACGGCTTTTGGGAAGTCAGGTCTTCTGCTAGCGTTCAGTAGGTGTTCTGTAGGAGTTGTTCCACATGTAGATGTATTTCTGATGTATTTGTGGGGAGGAAGGGGACCTCCCTGTCTTACTTCTCTGCCAGGAGACTTGAAGGTCTCCTCGGCAATTTTTATTCCCTTAAAAACAATAGAAAATTATTTCTCACTCACATAATAGTCCAATGGGGATTTTGCTGATGAACAAAGACTCTTGTCCATCCTGTGAGTTAGGGACCCAGGTTCTTTCCATCTTCTTCCTCTGGCATCTCCTAGAGCTGTGTGGTCACCTGTGTTGAGTTTGTGGAAGGGGAAATATGCAGTGAGGAGAAGACGTATCTACTCCTTAACATCCTTAGCCCAGAAGGGACACACATTACTTCTGTTCTCATTCTCATAGTTTATCACTCATTGTGAGAACTGGTCATGTGGCCACACCTAGATGCAAGGGTGGTCTGGAAAATGTAGCCCCTGGCTGGGCAGCTGATGTGCAGCAACAGTTCTGCCCTGTGAAAGGGAAGCATAACTTTTTGTGGACTGCTCACCAAGTCTGCCACAGGTGCTCGGTCTTCATAATAATCCTTTTAGATGGCTGGAGAATATTCCATAAGTTGATACATCACACTTTATTTTATAGGTTCTTCATTATTAGACATTTATAATGATTTTTAAAAAATTTTCACCTCTAATGAATACCACTGTAGGAAATGTCTACACATACATACCTTTTTCCCCTTTAAAGATTATTTCTTTAAGAATAATTCTGAAAAATGGGAGAGAGAGAAAATTATGAACAAAAGTTACAAATATTTTTCAGATTCTTGAATCTGCAGGTTTACTCCTTGAGGGCAGTGATTAATTTGTATTCATTACTGTACCTGCAGGGTCTTCTACATTGCCTGTCTCATGGTAATACTCAATAAAATAAGTTGAATGACTAAATAAATTTTAACAAAAGCATGTGGAACATGATTTATCTTGGCTCTGGCTAAAATATGAGTATAATTTTTGTCCTTTGTCTTTCCCATCTTAATCAATGACAGCACCATCCATCAAGTTATTAAAGGTAGAAGCTGTGAGTTGGCTCCTTTCCTCACTGCCCCTGTTTTAGTTATTTATTTCTGTGTAAGAAATTATGACAGAACTTAGTGGCTTAAAATAAACAAATATTTACTGTTACTCATAGTTTCTGTGGGACAGGAGGTAGGTTGTTCTGACTCGGTCACAGTTGCATATTGGTGGGGGCTTTGTCATATGAAGGCTTGAAGGGCTGGAGGATCTAGTGCAAGGTGGCTCACCTGCACGGCTGGCAAGTGGGTTCTGGCTGTTGGTGGGAGGCTTCAGGTCCCCTCCATTCAGGTGACTACACAGGACTCCTTGAGTGTCCTGGTGACGTGGTGGCTGCTTCCCCCAGAGTGAACAACCCAAGAGAGCAAGGCAGAAGCAGCAATGCCATTTATTGGAAGTTACACACCATCACTTCTGCAATGTTCTACTAATCACTCAGATCTGACTTATTCGCTGTGGGAGGGGACCGCACCGAGGCATGAATGCCAGAACGCACAGATCATTGGGGGCCATCTTAGAGGCTGGCTACTCTAGCGCCTCTCTTCCATATTTCATTCCACGCACATGTTCTGTTCATTCTCCTTCCAAAAATATATTCAAATGTAATCACTTCTCTTCATTTCTGCTGCCTCTGGTCTAGTCCAAGACGCTATCCACACTCAGCTCTGCCGTGAGAGCCTTCCATCTGATCTTTCTCCTTTTGCTCTTGTCACTCTCTAATGCATTTTTCATATTGCAGCCACTCACTCATCATTCATTCATTTTTTTCAATTAATTAATTCAACATATATTTATTGTGTACTTAGTATATGCTGAGTTTGTTCTAGATACTCAGAGTATAGCAGTGAAGAAACCAAAGTCCTTAGAACTTATATATAGTGAAAAAATAAACAGATAAAATGGAAAATATTAAGGGGTAATATGTGTAATACAGAAGACTAAACAGGATAAAGAAAATAGAGGACAGTAGAGAAATTAGGGACTTATGGGTGCTGTACTGTATAGGGCTGTCAAGGGTGCTATCTTTGATTAGTTGACGTTGAAACAGTAACCCAAAGGATGGGGTGGGGCAGGCTTATGAATACCTGGATAAGAGTGCTCTAAGGAGAGGAAAGAGCAAATGGAAAGACGCTGAGCACACTTGATGTGTGTGAGGAGCAGCAAACCAGCCAGTGTGGCCGGAGCAGAGGGAGGGAGGGAAGTGGAGAATGGCAGATGATGGCGGTCAGATCATGTAGGGCCTGGTAGACTATGAAGACTTCGACTTTACCTGGGGTTGGTGGGAGACAAGGACAGTCATTGGAATGCTTTGCTGATGTGAATGACTTGCTTTTTAATATGATCTTTTGGATTGCTCAGCCCATGATCTTTAAAAAATGTAACTGATATCAGGTCACTTCCACTGCTTAAAACCTTTCTATGGATTCCCCTTGTACTTAGAATAAAATCCAAGCTCCCTTAGCTATTATTGCTATAATTGTTACTGTTATTATTAAAATTAACACCCCATTATTCTCTATCACAGAAACCTGCTGATTTTTCCCAATATGTATCCAGCTAGTAATTACTACTACCACTACTACTATTAGGCTTATTTGTTTATAATCTGCCTCATCCACTTGAAAATATGTACTCTGGGGATGTTGTGGAGTGTGGGTCTTTCTATACTAAATTATCGCAAGACTGCTTTGTTTTTGGAGCTCTTGTGTTTGCCCTTTAAAAAATTTTTTTTTCTGTATATTTTTTCATTGTCATATCTGGTCAGTGACCTACTTCCAGCAATGCTATTGTTGGTGCCAGGGTAACTTTGCTGTTGAGCTGGACACAGGAGCTGGTTTTGGTTGCTGGGCTATGTTGGTACTTCTCAAACTTTAATAGACAAATGAATTATGTGGAGAAGGGGTGGGGATCTTGCTAAATACTGATTCTTATTCAGTAGGTATGGGGTAGGGCTTGAGGTTTTACATTTCTCCCAGGCTCGCAGGTAATGCCCATGCCGCTGGCCCTTTGAGTAGCGAGGGGGTTTGATCACCAAACTTGGCTGAATGCTGGAAACAACTGTGGAGCTCAGAATCCCACCCCGAGATTCCAATATAATTGGTCTGGAATGCAGTCTTAGTACCGGACTAGACTACTAGACTACTTAGTACTAGAATTCTCTAGGCTTCACTAATGATTCTGATTTGTAGCAACATTTGAGAACCACTGGATTGGATGATGTTGGGCCCTATTTTAAAACAAAACACATGGAGTAATGCTCTGCAGGGCTATGCTGTTTTCTTTCTTTGAAAAAAAATCAGTTTTCTAGCTATAGAGAGTCTGGCCACACTGATGGATGACCTCTAGATCTCTGCCTAGCATGGCTGGATTTCTCCAATGTCCCTAGCACATTCTGCCAAAATAGGACTTCTGCCTTCAGGAGACTGGGCCTTCCAAGTGCAGTTAAAACACACTTGCAGATGATGAGGATGTAGCAAATCAGGTCCCTACTGTGTGAGTTTGTGCTGAGGCAGGGAAAGAAGGTGAAGCAGAGAAGTGCTCTGTTTTTTTTTCTTGTAATTTCCAGCATGTACACGTGCGGTTTCTAAGCCAGTAACAAACTAAGAACTTCTCGTGTGATTCAAGCTAACCCTTTGGTCATCAGAAGTGGGTGTTTTTTTTAATATATTAAAAAAATTTTTATTTCATATTGGAGTATAGGTGATTAACAACGTCATTAGTTTCAGGTGTACAGCAAAAGCACGTGTTTTAAACTACTGAAAATCGATGAGGCGGATCCCATTTACAGGTTAATAACTGACTGTGAGATGTGGGTGTCCCAAATGGTCTTGAAGACATGGGGAAGGAAAGACAATGCCTGAGCTACCCTTCCTCCCACCCCCCTACACATGCCCCCGACCTTAACCCCACTCAGTTCTTTTTGCCAAGTGATTAGTGTGTGCTAACAGAGCCTGGGACACTTTCTCATTGAAATGCACTTCAATCCCATGTAACTGGCTTGATTTTTTTTCCTTGGCTAATCTAGATTGGTCGACTGATTATTGGACAGAATGGCATCTTGTCGACACCTGCTGTTTCCTGCATTATCAGAAAGATCAAGGCAGCTGGTGGAATCATCCTGACAGCCAGCCACTGCCCTGGAGGACCGGGGGGAGAGTTTGGAGTGAAATTTAATGTTGCCAATGGAGGTATGTTGTTCAGAATATGCCTTAATTGTCATGATTTCTTTCTTCTTATATTGTCATAGTCTTACAGTGACCCACTGATGGTAGATAAGTAAGGCGGAGAGAAAATGGCTCAGAAAAATCTAGTGAGGTGCCTGTATTAGTCAGGGTTTTCCAGAGAAGCAGAACCAATAGGACACATAGATGGACTCCAACCTACGATGGTTTGATTTAGAGATTTTTTGACTTTACAATGGTGTAAAAGCAATATGCATTCAATAGAAACTACTTCATTTGAATTTTGAATTTTGATCTTTTCCTGGGCTAGCAATGTGTGCGTGGTATGATTCTCTCTCGTGATCCTGGGCAGGGGCAGCGAATGCAGCTCCCACCCAATCACAAGGGTAAACAGCCAATACACTTACAACCGTTCTGTACTCATTCAATCATTTCTGTTTTTTAGTTTCAGTAAGTATTCAATAAATTATATGAGATATTCAACACTTTACTATAAAATAGGCTTTGTGATAGATGATTTTGTAAAAGTGTTGACTAACGTCGGTGTCCTGAGCACTCTTAAGGTAGGCTAGGCTAAGCCATGATGTTAGGTGTATTAAATGCATTTTCGACTTACAATATTTTCAATTTACAATGGGTTGATCGGACTATAACTCCACTGTAAGTTGAGGAAGATCTGTATAGAGATTTATTATAAGGAATTGGCTCATGTGATTATGGAGGCAGCGAAGTCCCAAGATCTTTGGTCAGCAAGCTGGAGGCCCAGGAGAGCCAATGGATGGTATGGTTCTGATCTGAGTCCGAAGGCCTGAGAAGCAGCAGAGTGTAAGGTCCAGTCTGAGTCCAGTTCTGAAGGCAGGAGGGGCCAGTGTGTCAGCTGGAAACAGTCAGGCGGAGAGTGAATTCTCCCTTTCTCAGTTTTTTGTTCTGTCCAGTCCTTCAGTGGGTTGGATGAGGCCCAGCCACGCTGGGGAGGGCCATCTGCTTTACTCAGTCTATTGATTCAAATGTTAATCTTATCCAGAAACACCCTCACAGACATACCCAGAATAACGTTTAAATGAACATCTGGGCTCTCTGTGGCCAAAGCAAGTTGACACATAAAATTTAGCATCATGTCGCCCAGGGTGACATGACGAGGAAATGGCATAACGGGGTCTCAAACCCATTTTGGTCCTCTGTACTCCTCAGCACAGTGAAACGGTTGAATGTTGATGCTTATCTGACATGGAAGGACTCTGGATTTTAAAGTTGGCACAGACCCTCAAAATCATTTAGATCATTCCTGTCATTTTATAGGTGAACAAATCAAAGCCCTGAGAGGCTGTTTGCTCAAGATCACATGGTCAGACAGATGACTCCTTAGCATAAGTCCTACATTCTCTCTTTCCTATAGTGTTGACTTTCTCTCACTGACATGCCTAGAATTATTTCACTTTTTCTTATATTTATAGAAATTTATAGTTTAGAAGTCCTAGTAGGGTGGGATATGTGTATAGGGGTGAACTAAAAAATTTTTTGAACGTATATAAAGGTAGGAAGGATAATAAATGGATACCATGTATCCATTACTTTGTTTTTCCATTTTGCTTATTTTTTTCCTCTGAAGAATTTTAAGGTAAATTACAGCATGAAGATATTTTGCACCTAAATATTTCTGACATCTCTTTAAAATAAAGACGTATTCCTATATAACTACATGATCACACCTAACAAAAATAATACTAATTCTCTAATATCATCTAAAACCTAATCTGTATTCAGAATTTTCCAAGTATCCCCCAGATGTTATTTACATCTGTTTTGTTCAAACCAAGATTTATCCCAGAACCATGCATTGCATTTGTTTTTTTAAATTTTAATTTTATTTATTTATTTTTTAAATTAATTTTTATTGGAGTATAGTTGCTTTACAATGTTGTGTTACTTTCTGCTGTACAGCAAGGTGAATTAGTTATACGTATACATATATCCCCTCTTTTTAAGATTTTCTTCCCATTTAGGTCACCACAGAGCACTGAGTAGAGTTACCTGTGCTATGTAGTAGGTTCTCATTAGTTACCTATTTTATACATAGTAGTGTAAATATGTCAATCTCAATCTCCCAATTCATCCCACCCCCCTGCATTTGGTTTTTAAGTCTCTTAAATCTCTTTTAATCTAGAATACTGAGTCTTCGTGTATATGTGGGTGGGAGCTGAATTTTAACCAACAACTGTTGCCATTATGAAGCATTCCTGGCCCAGGCAAAATAGCACGTCCTGAAGGAGAAGTACATGATTGCCCCCTCCTTGCAGCCATTTTGGACATTATCCAAAGAAAGAACATTACTCACATCAAGTGTTAAAAAAAACACCTTATGAAGAGCCTCATTCTTGAAAGTGTGATTCAAGAAACCCTGCTTCACTAAGAAGCACACCTAGGGCCGACATCTAGTCTTGCAGCAGCTACTAAATATTTCAGGAAAAAATATGCAATGCGTAGCTGTTCTGCACACTGATAACACAGGACATTTCATGAGCTCAGAAAGTGGCAATTTGTAGAGCAATGTAATATATAAGTTGCCAAACTAAATAACGTATTTAAGCATTTAAATTAATGTCTGACTTCGTATCTTGCAAGAGAATCTCAGTCATCTCTATGATAACTTGTGAGGCATAAAAGGGGAAGATATTATTTAAATAACCATTTTGTAGACCGAATTACAGGAGGTTATGAGACCTGTTCAGTCATATCCTGAATAGGGGGAGGGGGTTGAACTTATCGTTTAGCCTTTAACTCTGTTGAAAGTCCTTCCTCTTACATTTAATTCTTCATGTTTACATGTCTTGGCATCATTAATGAGACTAACATTCCTGATGGCATAGAGAGATTCAGTTGGCTTCTTCCCACTTAGAGTGAGTTTTACCATGTTATCCTTCATCTGAAGTTGCAGACATTCATCTCTTCTATTGGGTGTCATACAAATACATCTTATGGCGTAAGTTAAAAGCGAAGTGTCTATAGAATTAGTAGGCACATCCAGGGAAATAGGACACATCTAAAGCTATGTTGCTTTTAAATTATTTAGAGGACAGGACCTTTCTGAGCATGTTGTTAAATAGGGGAGAAAGTGCTAGAGGACAAAAGGAATCAGTAATAAAAATACTGATTTTTTTGAATAATTACAGTGTGCCAAGCTTCATAGTCAGAACTTTACATACATGTTCTCATTTAATCCTCATGGTTTAAAAAACTTGTCCAATGTCACAGAACTCATAAGCTGTGGAGCTCATTTGGAACCTAGATTCCAAGAAGTAGGTAGAACTTCTGAGTAAGAAGGCAGAGATGGGGGAAAGAAGCACTTTGAGGGTACAGAGTGGAAGTTTTGGGAAATAGTTGCCTATATCTGTTGAAAAAAAAGAAGAGGAAATGTTACTTGCTAAGATAATGGGGAAAGGATAGAGAAGGGGATAAATGGAGATGTTTTCTAAAAGGTCCTCTGGGAAATTTGTTGAGGATTCCTGAGGGGTTGTGAGGACCGAGGGGAAGTTAAGCAGTCTCATTCTTTGGGGGAGCCAGTTGGTGTAATTTCATGACTGCCTTCAGCAATGCATGGGGGGAGTATGGGAAGAGCAGCAATGGAGCAGATGATGGTGATGTCCCGGGACTGGGGAGTGGCAGTGTGGGCGTGGCAGAGCATAAGGTGACTGGTAGTTGTTAAGAGCGTCTGAGCTTACATCAGACTATTAGGAGTCAAACCCAGCCTCTGTCACACGAGTGATGTGACCTTTGTTAAGGTCACCTCTTCCAATTTCAGTTTCCTTATTTGGAAAATGAGGATACTAATAATTCTTACTTCATCTGCTTTTTGTGAACGCTGAATTCCACATATGATGTGAAATGTGGTATGTGTACGTTTCAACAAATGTTGGCTTGTCTTATTATCCTAACAAAGGCAAGGCTCAAATGCTAGACCATAGGGTCCTTCTGGGATAAGAGACCCGTGAAATGAAATGGACCGATGGCCTGGGAGTAATCAAGTGATGTTGGGCATCAGTGTAGGAATGAGGAACAGGTTCACAGGGGTACAAAGTAGGGTAGATGAAAGATTAGGAATTTGTGGGATTAAGATACTCAAAGTTGATATTTTTGCAAGAAGCATATCAAAAGACAATCATACTTATGGTATGACTGTACTAGGAATTGACTAAAATGAAGAGGGAAGTCACTGGAGTGGAAGATGTCAAGAACTGGGAAGATGTGAAGGGATGCAGAGGATGTTGATGAACTCAGAGGTTATCAATGTTGCTTTTGGAAATCAGTGTGCTTTGGCAAACAGACTCAGATGGAGACTTTTAAAATGTGATGGAAACATCCCAAGAACATAGTGTGGTGCCTGGGAGGCAGAGGGATAGACATGTGTCATCTGGCAAGCATAAAAAAATGCAAAAACTAAATAACACTATTTACTTTTTAAGTTTTGCAAAAGAATAAAAAATGGTAAGGAGTGAAGTTGAGAAGGGCTATGTTTACTTCTTTGTGGTCTTCACTTTTCCTATACGAGAAAATGTGGGTAAAATCTACTAGGCTCTTTTCCATCCACTGAAATGGTGCTATTGCTATTCCTTCCCCCCCCCCGCCCCGCCTCTTTATTGAGATGTAATTGATATATAAAAAACTGGCACATATTTAATGTATGCAACTTGATGAGTTTGGTCATTATTCCTTTTTATGTGTTCAGTGAACCTTTTTTGGGAGACGGTAACAGTGCTATGCTCTAAGGCAGCACTGTCCAATAGAAATATATTGTGAAGCAGCTCATGCAGCTCAACATCAAAAAAACAAACAACCCAATCCAAAAATGGGCAGAAGACCTAAATAGACATTTCTCCAAAGAAGATATACAGATTGCCAACAAACACATGAAAAGATGCTCAACATCACTAATCATTAGAGAAATGCAAATTAAAGCTACAATGAGGTATCACCTCACACTGGTCAGAATGGCCCTCATCAAAAAATCTACAAACAATAAATGCTGGAGAGGGTGTGGAGAAAAGGGAACCCTCTTGCACTGTTGGTGGGAATGTAAATTGATACAGCCACTATGGAGAACAGTATGGAGGTTCCTTAAAAATCTAAAAATAGAACTACCATACAACCCAGCAATCCCACTACTGGGCATATACCCTGAGAAAACCATAGTTCAAAAAGAGTCATGTACCACAATGTTCATTGCAGCTCTATTTACAATAGCCAGAACATGGAAGCAACCTAAGTGTCCATCGACAGATGAATGGATAAAGAAGATGTGGCACATATATACAATGGAATATTACTCAGCCATAAAAAGAAACGAAATTGAGTTATTTGTAGTGAGGTGGATGGGCCTAGAGTCTGTCATACAGAGTGAAGTAAGTCAGAAAGAGAAAAAGAAATACCATATGCTAACACATATATACGGAATCTAAAAAAAAAAAAAAAAAAAAAGGTTCTGAAGAACCTAGGGGCAGGACAGGAATAAAGACTCAGACATAGAGAATGGACTTGAGGACACAGGGAGGTGGAAGGGTAAGCTGGGACGAAGAGAGTGGCATGGGCATATATACACTATCAAATGTAAAATAGATAGCTAGTGGGAAGCGGCCGCATAGCTCAGGGGGATCAGCTCGGTGCTTTGTGACCACATAGAGGGGTGGGATAGGGAGGGTGGGAGGGAGATGCAAGAGGGAGGAGATATGGGGATATATGTATATGTATAGTTGATTCACTTTGTTATAAAGCAGAAACTAACACACCATTGTAAAGCAATTATACTCCAATAAAGATGTTAAAAAAAAGAAAGAAATATATTGTGAGCCACATTTGTAATTTTTCTAGTAGCTACCTAAAAAAGTAAAAAGAAGCAGGTGAAATGAATAATATATTTTATTTAACTTAATATATCCAAAATATTATCACTTCAACATGTTACTATAAAAATTATTAATGTAATGTATTCTATTTTTCTATTAACTCTTCAAAATTTGATGTGTATTTTATAATTGCAGCAATGTCAATTTGATTAGTCACATTTCAGGTGTTCAAGAGCCACATGTGGCCAGCAGCTATTGAATTGGACAGTGTAGCTCTAAGCGCTGGGATATAAAAGAAATCAAGAAATAATTTCTGTTCAGTAGAAAGTTATAATATAGCTGGTGAGTGAGGTCAATACACAAAGTTATCAATTATTTACGTTTTAGATCTTTCAATCTACTTATTTATTTGATTCCCAAACTCATTGTAAAAAACCTGAAGTTGCTTGCATGAAGATATAAAAATTAAAAAGAAAAGAAAAATTAAAGGAGGACAACCATTGATTTCATGTTCAGTTCATTTAAAGCCTATCACTTGACCTTAACTGTCAGCTTGACCTTGTGAGGAAGTGCATCAGATATTTTAAACCTCACTTTAAAAACTTGGGAGACACTACAGAGTGTGAGTTGGGGAAAATAATGTACCCTGGTCAGCTTATGCATCAAATAGGCAGCAGATCTGGGAGTAGAAATCGTATTTTCTTTCTCTAGGTGCACTTGGGAAGCTGCAGTTAAAATCTGGAATCCCTCAGTTCTGTCAAATGCATATCCTGTTTGTGTCTCATATCCTGAATAAAGCTGATGACATAACCAGGTCTCCCTGGCAGGTGTGCAACTATTTTTAGGGAAGACATATCATTGTTTAGAATGTCCACATTGTTTAATGTGGATTAAAACAAACAAACATGTGGGTTAGTGGCCTACATGGAACAGGTGAGGCTGGCCGCGTTTCCTCCAGAGTGGAAAGATAAGAAATATCGAGGCACATCGAACTGTGAACTGTTGACTGTTGTCTAGAGCACAAATGAATCTTTCTCCTGCTTGGTGGAGGAGGAGCTAACATTCCTCTGATTGAATTTTTAAGCAGATTTATTTTTGGTGGTGCATTATTTTCGAATTTTAGGTCCTGCGCCGGATGTCGTCTCAGACAAAATCTATCAGATCAGCAAAACAATCGAGGAATACACCATATGCCCTGATTTACGAATCGACCTGTCTCGACTAGGAAGACAAGAGTTTGACCTGGAGAACAAATTCAAACCGTTTAGAGGTAACAGAGAAACTGTATTTTGAAGAAATCAGAATAACTCCGTGGATGGGGGTGACTCTGGTTTTTTCTTCAGGGAAAAGCACACACGAAAGTGATGGAATTATCAATCTCGGGAGTGGCACTTGATAAGTAGATGTAATCTGAGTGTGGTGCAGAGGGAAATGAGAGCAGCCAAGATACTTAGAACTGGCAAACTTTCAAAAACGACCTTCCAAACTCTCTATCATTTTTGACATAGGGAACATTTCATGGCTGACTCTTTTACAGTGTTCCAGGAATAGGCTGTGAAGCCAAAACGTGTCTTTGCTTTTCTAAGCAATTAAGGTGAACATACCGAAATGCTTTAGATAATTAAGAAGAGACCTTAAAAGGTAGTGGGGTTATTAAAATTTCCCATGGAAGGTAGGCATTTCTTTTCCAAGCCAGAACCACGCAGTTCATGTTGATTCAATGCACAATTGTTGATCACCTGCTCTATATCACACTCCGTGTTAGGAGATTTTACAAAGGAATTTACAAAGTACCAAATGGATTTAGGAAAATGGTTCAAGAATTAAAAAACTGGGATGAAGTTGTCAAAAAATATTATCCTGTATTGTAGAATGAATAAAGCTTCTTAGTCTTCCATTATAACCTTTCAATTTGTAGATTAATATTGAACCATATAACAACATTAATGCCATGTATATGCATATCATTTTTTCACACTCTGTATTATCCTATTGCTTTTTCCTAGAAGGCATATAAGTAGCAATAAAACTAACAATTTTTTACTCCTTCAATGCCCCTATAAGCTTAAATCCAGTTTGTGTTAAGATGATACCCTTATTCTACAATTAATTTAATTTAGTTGAAAAGGTGAAATACCTGGCTCATGGCCACATGGTATTTTAGGGACAGAAAAGAGCTTGAAATGGACTGTTTGGAGTCACGGTGTTGGGCCAACTCTACCACATTTGTCTTGGAAGATTTTGAGTCAATTGCTTGCTTAGCTAGTGAGCAGAAATTAATTGAAAACCATGTGATATTTATTGGAGGCAACAGTTCCTGATTTTATTAATCTAGTTGGGAGTGTGCACACATACACACACACACACGCTTGCACAATCGCTTGACAACTAAAAGCAAGGGATATTTCATTTATTTATTTATTTTCAAATTTTATGTATGTATGTATGTATGTATGTATGTATGTCTGCATTGAGTCTTCGTTGCTGCATGCAGGCTTTCTCTAGTTGCGGCGAGCGGGGGCTACTCTTCGTTGTGGTGTGCAGGCTTCTCATTGTGGTGGCTTCTCTTGTTGCAGAGCACGGGCTCTAGGTGTGCGGGCTTCAGTAGTTGTGGCACACGGGCTCATTAGTTGTGGCTCACGGGTTCTAGAGTGCAGGCTCAGTAGTTGTGGTGCGCGGGCTTAGTTGCTCTGCAGCATGTGGGATCTTCCCGCACCAGGGCTCAAACCAGTGTCCCCTGCATTGACAGGCAGATTCTTAACCACTGCACCACCAGGGAAGTCCGAAAGGGATATTTTATGGTAAACAAATGATTTAAATGTACTTGATTACATATGTTTAGAAGGACTGGCAAATAAGATGACTAAGAAAAAGCAGGTATTACCATCAGGAAGAAATTTTATTTATTTATTTATGGTATCTTCACAATTGTATTTGTTGTCCAAGAGACCCAGATCTTTGGTGAGCTCAGATTCAGGCCCACTGCTCCAGCCACATTGCTAGCTTGGTGAGTTTTCTACAATGCTACAGATACCACGAGGTAGATAAGAGACATTCCCTGGCTCCCAAGAAGAATTTGGAGATAATTATTTGAGATAATTTATGTACTGTGTTCTTGATGTTTTAAATGTTGAGCAAGGCTTGAGTTAATTGGAAACAAGTCGGTCTTTGACATTTCACCTTAAAGGATGAAGAGCATGAACTATGTGATGTGAACTTTCAGTTTTCATGGAATTCTACTTGCTTCCTTGTTTTTTACATTTCTGTTTGGTACTATGTGTTATCTGCTATAAATACCAAATGTATTTAGACAAGTGGTTCAGGAATTTCTGAAAAGAACCAGAATGAAATAATTGCCAAAAATATTATCCTAAATTGTAGAGTGAGTAAAACTTCAAACATATTCAGGCCATAACCTTTTATTTTATAGATTAATTTTTTATTGTGGTAAAATATATGTAACGTAAAGTACATCATGTTAATCATTTTTAGATGTACAGTTCATATATATTAACTTTTAATTTATTTTATAGATTAATATCCTCCAAATATCAAAAGATGATTAAAAACTATCTGTGTTCTGTAAACGGTAATTACATTATATTTGAATGGACACACATACTGCCTTGATTTAAGTGCAAGAAAAAATATTTTTAGACATGTATTTGACTAGACGAAGGGACAGTTTCATATTACATATAAAGTCTCATCCATCAAATATTGCACCTGGATTTACTAAAAATTATTAAAGGTGGATTGGTAATATCTTTAGTGCAGGTTTAAGTATTTCAGGATTCTAAAGTAGTATGTTTTTGAAAAATTTGAGAAACAGCATACATAAGTTTCAAAATTTAACCACGAATTTAAAAAGCAGGGCTCGTGGACAAATTTTAGTGCCTAAAATAAAATATTTATTACTTCTAGGAAAAGTACTTTCTGAGTATTAATTATGTACTGATTGCCAAGGTTGAAAAATGTGATGTATTCTGGGCTTTACGAATCTGTGAAATAAGCGAGAAAAGACTTGTTTTGGATGCCTGGTCATTGGGTGGTGCAGGACACTGGAGAACATTTGTGTTTAATGAGGATTTCTAAATATCTGGCACTCACCCTGAAACTGGTACTAGATTGGGCATGCAGGAGACTTCACACAAACTCAGAAAAATATCCTCCATCGCCAATTCAGAACCTGGATCTGGCTGGCACCATGGCATTTGGAAAGTAGGGGTCATTGCGGAGGTCACTTCTTGATTTGTTTCAGGCCAGTTGAGTCATTCTTTGGCCATTCCCCACAGGAGAGGCAACTGGGTGTGCCAAGATGCCTCTTGGCATTGAGGTGTTGCAGTTTGGGGGAGGGAAAGAAGGTGGGAGTAGCGACAATAGGCATAGTTTTATCTTAACTACTTTATTCTTGTGGTTGATTTTTTCACTTGCAAAGAAGAGTTTGTAACTTGAGATTTTTGACACCTTTTGATCACCTGCAAACTTTGCAGCATCTTGATTGTGCTTTAATTTGTGATTTTGTCTGCAAATGGATACTTCGCTTCCCATGTAAATGTGTGGGGTTATGATGTGATTGTGATCCTAATTTCATGCTTTTTTTATGCTTCCAAGTATCCTTCATGGGTAGTCACTGGTGTCTCCTTTTGCTTCCCTATCCTTAGTGGAGATAGTGGACCCAGTGGATATCTATCTCAACCTCCTTCGGACCATCTTTGACTTTAATGCCATCAAGAGTTTGCTGACTGGGCCCAGCCAACTGAAGATCCGAATTGATGCCATGCACGGAGGTAAATGCGTGTTCTCCTACCAAGTGGTGGGCAAGAAATGGTAAAGGAGACCTCAATGTGTGTTGGGTTTCTGGGATTAAGAGGAAGGCTGGATTTATAGATATTCATACAGTGTGTGTGTGTTCAGGTATTTGGGATGCTCTGGAAAGGTTCAGGGCTCTAATTTCTCTCTTTTGATGCAAATGAAAACAAAGCTTGAGCAAAAGGTTTTGAGGCTATGCCTGTTAGAATGGAGATAGCAAAACTGTAGTTATTAAAATTGTTTTTGATACATACACAGTTTAAAAGGTCAAATAGTTCAAAGTTTATTATGAAAAAATCCATTCCCAACTCCTTCCCCCAATTTCCTACTTTTCAGAGGCTACCTTTTTTTTTAAAACTCTTTCAGTGTTTTGTTTTTTTTGTTTTTTTTTAAAGTATTGATCTTCCTGTTACTGAATACTATGAATATAATGCTCCTTGTTGATTTTTCAGTTTGGGGCATTACTGACTTCATACCATGGAAGATGAGGTTGTAGCTCTTTTTCACCCTCTCCAGTCACTAAATCCAAGCACACTTCCTTAAACTAATTATATCATCATTTTGGGAAGATCAGTATCTACTGTCTACATTATCATAACACTGCTGAGCCAAGCAAAATACTGTAATTATATTTTCCTTACAGAACAACTTCTTCTGTGGAATTAGTAATTGTCCTGTTTTCTCACTCTTTAGGTTTTGTGAAGTGTATTTACCACTCTTAACCCTCATATTCTCCCAGTGTCTATATCTTCTCTCACTTCATTTTCCTGGAGACCTGGGATCTCCTCTGCTCTGCACTGGTTGCTCTGTGAGCTGCTGTTGTCCTTGAATCTCCACTTAACATCATCCTGTAATTTCCTTTACCCCTTTCTTATGCTGACTCTCCTATTTCTGGATCCTTTGTCTTCCACTTTCTTGATTTACTCCTACATTTTGGAACAAGTTCCAAAACTTGTTCCTGGAACAAGTTCTCCAGGAACTCTGTGAGAGAAAGCTCATGGGAGGTGAATGTTTTGAGTCATTGCATATCTGAAAATGCCTTTTTTCTGTGCTCACTCTGAATTGCTATTTATCTGGATATAGAAATCTAGGTTGGATATTATTTTTCTTCAGAAGTTTGAGGGCATTGCTCCATTGTCTTCTAGCTATTCCTACTGAACTGGAGAAATCTGATGCTGTTCTGATTTTTAATCTATGGTATGAAATCTTTCTTTGTTCTTTTCTGGAGGCTTTTAGGGCCTTTGACATATCTTCAGTGTTCCTTCTTTTCACAATGATGAGTCTTAGTGTGAGACTGTTTTCCTCTATTGTGCTGAGAACTTGGAGGATCCTCTTAATCTAGAAACTTGTGTCCTTTAATTCTGGGAAATATTTTTGCATTACTTCTTGGATGATTTCCTCCATTATTTTTTCTCTTTCCTTTCTTTCCAGAATGGCTGTTGTTTAGATATTGGCCCTGCTTGACTGATCCTTTCATTATCCTATTCTTTCCCCCACCACCCATTTTCCTTCTCTTTGTTTTTTGCTACTTTCTGGGAGATTTCCTCAGCTTTATCTCCAAGTCCTTCCATTAAGTTTTTCATTCCACTATCATATTTTTAATTTCCCAAAACTTTTTTTTTTGTTTTCCAAATAATCTCTTTTTAAAAATAGCTTCCTATTCATCTTTCATGAATGCCATATCTTTTTTTAATAAGTCAGGTTTACTGAGGTATATAATTTATATGTAGTAAAATTGATACCTTGTTGGTATACAGTTTCATGAAGATTGACAAACATATATAGTCATGTAACCACTCTGACAATCAAGATATACAATATTTCTCTCACTTCCACAAGTTCTTTTGCGGCCCTTTATAGTCTTACCCCTCCTCCTTCCCCTAGTCCCTGGCAATCACTCATCTGCTTTTTGTCCACCACGCCCCCCCAACTGCCCCAGTTTTGCCTTTTCCAGAAAGCCATATAAATGGAAGCATACAATATGTAGCCTTTTTCTTCAGGCTTCTTTCACTCACCATAATGTTTTAGAGATGCCTTCATGGTGTTGTATATATCAGTAGTTATTTCTTGTTACTATTAAGTAGTATTCCATAGTAAGGATGTACTACATATTGTTTATCCATTCACCAGTTGATACAATTAGGGTTATTTTTACGTTTTGGCTACTATAAAACAAAGCTTCTATAAAGCTTTATGAACAAGTTCTTTATGGGGATATATGATTTCCTTTGTCTTGGATGGATAAATACTTAGGAGTGGGAATGCTGGGTCATATGATGTATATGTTTAACTTAATAAGAAACTGCCAAACTGTTTTCCAAAGTGTACCGTTTGCAATACCAGCAGAGTATGAAGGCTTCAGTTTCTCCATGTCCTCACCACTACTTGGTATTGTCAGTCTCTTCAATTATAGCCATTCTGTCACATCTTGTTGATCTCTATTAGGATATGACTGAAATATACTTTAAAATATTTTTTCTCTCTGTGTAGTTTCTGCTTTCTCCAGGTTGCCCTTTACTCTCTTTGTTTGGGTCTCATGTTAAATGCATTCCTCAACAATTTGGTGGTCCTTGGCTGCCTGACATGTTTAAGAGTGAGGCACTAAAAATTTTGTTGGGAGCTCTGAGCCCATATGTGGAACTTTCTGAGCCCATGTGTGGAACTTATCTTCCAAGGGCTTCACTCTGAGGTCTTCTGGCTGGGCTGTTTTGCTTTTTTCCTATTGGGCTGGTTCTTTTCCCCAGAAAAGGCTCTTTCAGTTTCTTACCTTAGCTTTATCTGGCCTAGAGGGAAGACAGCTTCTCTTTCCAAATAGTTTGAGCAATGTTTTGGATTTGAGCCTCATTGCCTAGCTTGTACTGTGTGTTCATCTCTGAATCAGTCACTCTGGTTGAGGGATGGAGGATACTGACTGGCAGACCTAGGTCACCTCCCCAGCCTCAGGGTAAGTAGGATTTAGCCACATCCTGATCACATGAACTGAGATGGGAAAAGGATTGGTTCCCCGAAGGAAACCCAAGATGCTGCTACCGGAGGAAGGGGAAATGGGTGCTGGGCAGGAAAAATCAAAAGATGTTCACTATTTGAGGTTTGAATTGTATTAGTGGAAAATAAATGGAAAGCAGTACTTTGATATATTTCAGCCAACAGGATTATGTGCTAATCCCCAGATGTGCTTGCTGTATGTTCTACCCCAGGCTCCATTCCCTTGCTCATAGTGTTCTTTCCATTTGGATGGCGTCCTCACTCCTGTCAAATTTATATTCTTCCAAGTCCTCCCAGAAATGCTGCCTCCTTCTTGAAGCCTTGCCTGTGGTCATTTCTTCTTTCAAGCTATTGGATCGTATTATTTCGTAAATATACATTCAATAGAAGTAGTCTTACCATTGCAGTCACTCACCTGTAGATTTGACTCATCCCACTGCTAAATTGAGAGCCCAGTAATGTCGGAATTGGGTGCTTTGCGTCCCTTGATGCCCTCCATTCTTCACATAGGAGTTCCGTGTTAGGCACTCCACGAATGTGTGTTGAACTGGAAAACACAACTCCTTAACATTTATTTTGTAAAATGTGCTTAGTTTTATATGCTTCAGTGTTTTACAGTGTTTAATTATACACTTGGCAGAGTTAAAACAACTGTAGAGACAAAGAATGTTGCTAGAGCCTATTAGTGCTTTTGCATATATTCAGCTAAAGCTTTTCATACATAAAAAGTAACAGTCAATAAATCATTAGGTAGTTGATTTATTTCTGGCAATATTTTAGATAAGTTTTGGAGAGAAATTTCATGGAACTGGATTATTGAATACAACTTCTATATGCCTAACACAGTCACTGGCACATAGCAGATGCTCAATGAGTAGTAGTTGAAGTAAATATTATTCTGTGTTGTGTCTTGAGAAAACTTGTAGAATTTATCTTTTTTTTTCTTGTGCTATTAAGTAACCTTCTTGTTCTAAGCAGAGCAAAACACCCTTGGTTGGGGGGGGCAGAGGTTCTGCAAAGATCTCATATTGCTGTGTATTTTTTTTCAGTTATGGGACCCTATGTGAGAAAAGTCCTGTGTGATGAGCTGGGGGCCCCAGCCAATTCTGCAATCAACTGTGTTCCCCTGGAAGATTTTGGAGGGCAGCATCCTGACCCCAACCTGACATATGCAACGACCCTTCTGGAAGCTATGAAAGGAGGGGAATATGGGTTTGGAGCTGCATTTGATGCTGATGGGGTAAGTAGGAAAGTTTTCTGCCTGCTGATCCTCTTGCTATATAATGAGCCAAGCACTGGAAACCAGAGAACTATTGGATACCTCTGGGGCTGACATGTATGGGGCATATGAACCCTAACTGGCTCTGCATCTGCCCTTCTATCTAATGGCCAAGTATTGCGCTTAAATAGCCATTACTTTTCTTTTTTCAAGTAAGCTTATGTTATAAAGAGGTTATTTCTTTTTTAAAAAAATTCATACATCTTTATTATGGCTGATTTTGTTGAAATCACCATTTTAAGAAACGAGCTATTTTAGCAATAATCTCTGTTCTGCATTGTGTTTGGGGGAAAGTGTGAATTAAGAATATAGAGGCTACTGAAGCCTGAGGAAGTCATCCACATTTCGACAGGTGGGATATATTCCTAGTCGTGTCAAGATCGTGGGCCCTATAATATTCAGAGATCTTGGTTTCCCATGCCCTCTTTGGCCTCATTCAAGTTGTTTTATGTTGTTTAAATGTGGAATGGCAGTAAAGTGGCTTGTAATGATGATGGGAATGGGCTGCTGGCGGCAGATGCCTTTGCCTGAACATTTTCACACATTCTTTCCCACAGGACCGTTATATGATCCTAGGCCAAAATGGCTTCTTCGTGAGCCCTTCTGACTCCCTGGCCATCATTGCTGCCAACCTCTCTTGCATTCCGTATTTCCGTCAGATGGGGGTCCGAGGGTTTGGGAGGAGTATGCCCACCAGCACAGCCCTGGACAGGTAAGCAAGGATGTCACCATGAAAGCCTTCATGGCAGGCCTCTGACGTCAGTGTTCCCTTTGCTGGTAGCTGTCACTCATACTCCCCTACTCCACTGGGAGCTTGTTGAAAGCATGGGAACTTAGAGACATGCTGTAGTATACTGGGTAGGCGTGTGAAGAATCAGGTGGCCTGAACTTGATTCTTGGTTCTGCTACTTTTTAGCTGTTGGGAACTTGGGGGACTTATTTGTTTTCTGTGCCTCTGTTTTCTTATTTTTAAAACGAGGATTATAATAGTATCATCCTTACATGGATTGTTATGAGGTAGGAATGAGGTGATTCTTGTAAAACATGTAACAGAATGCCTGGTTCATAGTAAATAATTCACAAATGTTTAGTAAGAAAACTTACTAAATATGTAAGTGAGGTGGAAAGAACATGAGTCTTGAGGTCAGGTAATATTATGTTAAAATGCTCGTTTGTATCATCATTAGTTATATAAAAACGGGGAAGATACATCATAGGTTTGTTGTGAGAATGAAATGAGATACGCATGGAAAATGCCCAATAGGAGACTCACTTAGTAGATAGAACAGTCTGAGGTTTCTTTCTCCTGGCCCTATCCATCCATCTTTTACCTTGTCTTATAAAACAGTGAATTTCAGAGACTAATATTTTCAAGCAACATATATTATTGTGGAAGCAGTATTTGTTTATGGTGGAAAGTTAGAAAACACAGAAAAATAAGAAAATGTAAACATCATATCTCTCTGCCTGACTTACTTATGTTAACTGATAAATGTATATTCCCTATTGAATCTCTTTATATACATATATAATATACATACATAGTTCTAAATCATATATAATATACACAATATAATATATAATATATAATATATATTTGCCTTTTTGTAAAAACCAAAAGGAGATCTGAAAGTACATACTGCCTTGTAACTTGTTTTTTTCCTATCAACAATCTCCCACTTTGTATTAATACATTTTTATGTCATCTAAAGCCAAGATCATATTAAAATTTCCTCCGAGTGTCCCCAGAATGTCTTTAATAGAGGGTTTGCCCGAAGCAGCATCCTGTCTAACACCATACATTGCATCTGGTTGTTACATCTCTTAAGTCTTTTATAATCTACCACAACCCCTTTATCTTTTACTTAATGACAGTAATTTTTGAAGAGACCTGACCAGTTGTCCTGCAGAATCCCACCTTCTGGATTTGTGTGGTTATCTCCGCATGGTGTTACCATTCATTCAATCATTCATTAAGTAAATTTTATATGCAGTGAAATGAATAATCTTAAGGCTACAATTCAGTGAGTTTTGAAAAATGTATACATCTGGGTAACAACCATCCAGAATAAGATATAGAACATTCCCGTCACCCCCTATAGTTCCCCCATCCTCCTTGCAATGCCCCTTAGGCAACCATTGTCATAATTTCTTCTGCCGTATTTAGGTTTTGCCTGTTCTTGAACTTCACATAAATAGAGTCATATACTATGTACTCGTTTGTTACTGGTTTTTTCATTTAATATATATTTTTTGATTCATCCACATCCATTGCATCTGTTACTAGTTCATCCTCCTTTGTTGCATGCAGTGTAGTATGCCAGTGTGTGAATATATCACAGTTTACTTTTCCAGTCTCCTGTTGATGAACATTTGGGTTGTTTCCACTTATTAGCTACTATGAATCATGCCATTATAAGCATTCTTACACATGTCTTTTTGTGGACACATCTACATTTCTCTAGTTAATTTCTAGGAGTAGAATCCTGATTGTAGGGTAGATGCATGTTTAATTTTACAAGAAACTGCCAAACTATTTTCCATCGTGTACTCCTATTTGCGATGTGTGAGAGTTCTAGTTGCTTCATATCCTCAACAACATTTGGTGTCATCAGTCTTTTTTATTTTAACCATTCTAGTGAGTGCAAAATATGATCTTATTTTGGTTTAGATTTACATCGTTCTAGTGATGTTGAGCTCATTTTCATATGCTTATTGTCCATTTGTGAGCTCTTTTGTTATGTACCTGTTCAAAATGTATTTGCTCAATTAAAAATGCACTGTTTGTCTTTTTGTTATTGATTTATAGAAGTTCTTTATATATTCTGGATAATACGTCTTTTTTTTTTTTTTTTGGCCACACTGCCAGCTTGTGGGATCTTAGTTCCCTGACCAGGGACTGAAAGCAGGCCCTTGGCAGTGAGAGTGCAGAGTCCTAACCACTGGACCACCAGGGATTTCCCTGGATAATAAGTCTTTTGTCAAATGTATGTATTACAAACATTTTCTCCCTGTCACTTTCCTTTTCAAATTTTTTTTTTTTAACATCTTTATTGGAGTATAATTGCTTTACAATAGTGTGTTAGTTTCTGCTTTATAGCAAAGTGAATCAGCTATACGTATACATATATCCCCATACCTCCTCCCTCTTGCGTCTCCCTCCCACCCTCCCTATCCCACCCCTCTAGGTGGTCACAAAACACCGAGCTGATCTCCCTGTGCTATGCAGCTGCTTCCCACTAGCTATCTATTTTACATTTGGTAGTATATATAAGTCCATGCCACTCTCTCACTTCGTCCCAGCTTACCCTTCCCCCTCCCCATGTCCTCAAGTCCATGCTCTATGTCTGTGTCTTTATTCCTGTCCTGCCCCTAAGTTCTTCAGAACCATTTTTTTTTTTCTTAATGGTGTCTTTTGATGAGCATAAGTTTTAAATTTTGATGATGGCCAATTTTTTTTCTTACATAGTTATTAGTATATACTTTTTTTATCCTCTATAGGAAATCTTTGCTTACCCAAAGGTCAAAAAGATGTTTTTCCTATGTTTTCGTCTAGAATCATTGTAGTTTTAATTTTTACATTTAAGTCTATGATGATTTTGAATTAATTTTTGAAAATTGATTAATTAATTTTTGAAAATTAATTAATTAATTTTTGGCTGCATTGGATCTTCATTGCTGCGTGCGGGCTTTCTCTCTAGTTGTGGTGAGCAGGGGCTACTCTTTGTTGTGGTGTGCGGGCTTCTCATTGTGGTGGCTTCTCTTTGCTGTGGAGCACAGGCTCTAGGTGCACGGGCTTCAGTAGCTGTGGCACGTGGGCTCAGTAGTTGTGGCTAGCGGGCTCTAGAGCACAGGCCCAGTAGTTGTGGCACACGGGCTTAGCTGCTCCGCAGCATGTTGGGTATTCCTGGACCAGGGCTTGAACCCGTGTCCCCTGCATTGGCAGGCGGATTCTTAACCACTGCACCACCAGGGAAGTCCCGATTTTGAATTAATTTTTGTGTGAGGTTCACTTTTTCCCCATATCCAGTTGTTATTGAAAACAATTTACTTTTCCCTTGATGCATTTGTTAAAAATCAGTTGATCATATATATGTGGGTCTATTTCAAGATTCTCCCTTCTGTCCTATTAATCTGTTGTCTATCCCTATGCCAATATTACATTGTCTTGATTATTGAAGTTTTAAAGTAGATATTTAAATCAGGTGACTCCTCCAACTCTATTTTCTTTTTCTCCATATAGACAAAGTTATGTATCTTAGGTCCTTTGCATTTCTATATACATTTTAGAATCAACTTGTCATTTTTTACCAGAGCCTGTTGAGATTTTGATTGAGATTGTGTTGAATCCATAGAGCAATTTAGGAAGAATTGCATTTTAATAATATTGAGATTTCTAGTCCGTGAATGTGATATATCTCTCAATTTATTTAGTTTTCTTTAATTTCTTTTGCATACTTTGTAGGTTAATTTCTCTTACGTATGTTTTGTAGTTTAGTGTGGAAGTCTTACACAATTTTTGTTAAATTGATTCATGAGTATTTTATATATTTTCATGCTATTGTAAATGGAATAGTTTTATAAATTTAATTTTCCAGTTGTTTGCTGCTAGTAATTAGAAATATAACTGATTCCTGTAAATTGATGTTTTATTCTTCCATCAGTGGGGAGATGAATCACACACCTTTTGGATGCTCCCTATTTTACTTCTATCCCTCAGGTGATATTGATATCAAGTCATGGTAATGAACCAAGCCTCAGCCTAAAATTCTTGCCTAGCAGCACCAGAAAGTAGGACGAATGATTCCATTTTTTCCCCTTTGCCTTTGTTTATATCTTTCTTTAAAAAAAAAAAAAAAGATTCAGTAAAACTGTAGAGAGCAAAGGAAAAACCAGACCATCTCTAGAAATGGAGAACCCAGAGTCATAGAAGCTTCTGAGTCCTATGTGGGGTATTTAATATTGTGCGAGCATATTTAATAACACCTTCCACTTATACAGAATCTTATAATTTAGAAAGAACTTTCAGAAATTTGAACTCACTTGATTTTTGCAATAATTTAGTAAGGTAATTGGGTAGGCATTAACTCTCAACATATTAAAGATGTTGAACCAATTATCAGAGAGGTTAAGTGACTTGTACAAGGTTACACAGCTAATAAGACAGCGACCCAGGATTTGAAACTATTGCATCTGCCCCATAACTACAACTTAATCAGGATGGTCCCTGAGAAACCAGTTGAAAATATTGCTCAACTCTCCTGTGGGGTAGTCAGCAGCTTTCCGAACCCTGGCCAGGAGAGGCTGGTTTTATTCTGACAACAAAAACCATTTGTCCTCTTTTCTCGTGGAAATTTCCCAGTAGTTCTCGATTTCACTTCACATCCCCCCTTCCCAATAAATCTCTGTTTCAGTCAGAAACCAGAGGCCTTGCTTAGAAATTTCACAAAGGACCTGTTCTGATATGTAAGTGACCATTTAAAAGGATTATTCATGCTTGCTGGTTGGGATTCAGAATTCTGTGGGGGCTCTGACGTGGTGATTTTGTTTTGGGTATGTGATCTCTTGTGGAGTCCCAGGTGGATTCTCATGATGGACGCTTTATAAGCTTCTTTCTTCTTAGTAAAATAAATGCACCCTCAAAATTTTATCTTGACAGTGGTTTCCCATATAGGTTATTTTTTAAATTAATAAAATCATAGGAATGTACCCATAAATTCCAGTCCCCCGCAGAATGGCAACGGAGTGGCTGAGACACATTCAATGATGCACTTGCCCAAACTCCTGGAATTCCCGAATAAGGGGGGGCCTGCATCGTTGAAGCTGATGAATTATTCAGACAAACTTTCATTGTTCACAGATAACTTGTTCCCCGAGGGAAGACTTTCAGTATCTTTAATTTCTGCTCTTACAGTATCACTGAAACAAGGATTCCATTTACCCCAGAATAATACAGTTTCAGTCTTGAAAATGGCATTCTTTTGGGGCTTTGTCATTCTGAATGTGTCTGATTTGTGGTTGCCGATGAATCTGTGTTGTTGAAATCATTTTGCTTCAAATTATTTGAGAAGTAAAGCACATTCAAACTATATTTGTGGCCCAAGGTCTGTCTCCACCCCATGAGGAGGTATTAAATAATCCTCAGTGTCATCGTCTTTCAGTAATATTTATGAAGTGCCCATCTGTGTTTGGGGCTGTGCTGAATGCTGTTTTAAGCAAGGCAAACACACTCAGACTTGAAATCTCCTCATTAGAGATATTTAGAGTCTCAAATACAGCGAGCATCCTTGTATACACTACAAGGGAGTGAGATCTGAAAAGTATGTTTTGACTACAAAGTCTGCCATATAAGGTCCACCACCCATAAACATGATGGTGCAGGGAATTAGTGCTCTTCTACTCTCTTTTTGTATTTTGTGTCACTCCTGTTGTTCACCATTTATTCACTCAAGAAACATTTATTAAGGGCCTTCTATGTCCTAGAAAACTGTCCCTTGCCCTGATGGAACTTACAGTCTAATGGAGAATTTGAGTAATAACAAGTAAAGAAGAAAATATAAGCACAAATTGTAATGCATGTTCAGGGGAAATGAACTTGGTGTAGTAATAATGGGCGGGTGTGGAACATCCTACTAAGATAAGGTAGCCAGGGAAGGACTTGCTGAGGAGGTTATGGGTAGGACCAAAGATTGGAAACGTGCAGATGGACCTGGCTTTGATGCTGAGATTAGAAATGGCCCATAACACATGTGAAAATACTTACTTTTTCAGAATGTAGTCTACAGCTATTTGTTGCCAATCCCCAATCTGAAATATGTATGCTTTATCTTAAACATATTCAGCTGGTCGTTGGAATCCAAACAGTGTTAATCCCGCAAGTATGCAAGTATCTACTGATCTGCGATGACCTTGGTCCTTGCTACATCCTTTAGATCTGTGCTATTTTGTCTCCAAGATCAGTCAGGATGCACGGCAGTAAGGGGAGAGATAGTGTTGTGAGCTAATATGTAATTACTCAGTCTCCCATACATCCCTTGTGCTATAGAGTGATAGGAATTATGAGAGAAAAAACCCTTTATTGGAGTACTTATTGCCCTAAAACTCTCCATAGCTATTTAGGTCAGGGTCAAGGGAGAAAAGAGATGGCACCCTCCAAAGGGTTTGCTAAAAAGAATTTAGTAATAGTAACTTAATGACCTGGTCCACAGAGGTATGGGTGAAGATAATGAAGGAAACCAAAAAAATCAAGAAGTGATGGAGAGGTATCCCAGGACTCACAATATCAAAAAGCTATTAATTCTCCCAGGACTAAAGGGTCAAGGGAGGGATCAGGGTAACCATAGCCTGGTGAGGTTTGGAGTTGTCAGGGACTGAGCTTGTCAGGGAGGTATAAATACCCCAACTTCTCTCTTTTCCCACCCTCTGATTTCCTGCTGATACATCCTCTTGACCAAACCCAACTGGTAGACAGAGGGTAACCTGTGGAGCTCAGCCTCCTAGGGAAGTGAATAGGGCAGAGATGGACATAGAATGTAATGGGGACTCTTAAGGTGGAAGGGGGCAAACAAAGAATAAGCAGCATACCCAGCACAATGGCCAGTCTTTCTGGTAATCTCTACCTGCTTGTCTCCCAGTCTTATCCTTGTCCTAGTTTTTTGGAACTTGGGTGTAGTGAGTTGAGTTAATCATGCTCATCATTGAATACTCCTTTCGTAATTTGTCCAATGGGAGACATTTCTTATTATTAAAAAATTAATGTATTTCTCTTTTCTTTGACTACCTTTCCCCCCAGAGACAACCACAAATGTGTGTTTATTGGGTGTCCTTTTGTTTGTGTATGTTGTTTTATTTGCATGTATTTTAAATGATTGTGACTAGTACTGTATAATAAATTGTATTAGGTTTCTTTTTTCCACTAAAGACCTGTGTGCCATAGAGGAAGAGGCTTCCTCTATGGCTTCCTCTTCCTCTATGGCTCTCTTCCTCAGTGGCTCTGTGTGCGTCTAGTGTGTTGCTTCTAACTGCTGCATAGCAGTCCATCGTGTGTATCCACAGGTCACCCCTGTTCCCTCAGCTGTGAACACTCAGGATGCCTCTTACCTCCCATTACAATGAATAGCCCCTAGGGATTTATGTGAGAATTTCTTTGACATGTGTATCCAAGAGCAGAATTTTTGGGTCAGAGGCAGTGTGTATACTTAATTTGACCAAATCCTGTGTTAGATTGTACTCTAGAATGGCTTCACTAGCCTGCTTTGCCCACCAGTTCCTGCATCTTCAAGACCATGCCAATATCTTTATTGTCTAGCTTTCTAATTTTCCCCCAGTAGAATAGATAGAGAGTAATATACCATTGCTGTATTAAATTTTCATTTCTCATGTTACTAATGAGCATCTGTTCAGATGCTTGAGATACTTGGGGATTTCCTTTCTATCAATTGTCTCTTCTTGTCCTTTGCCCATTTTTCTATTTATGGTTTTCTCCCCTTTTTGATGAATTTGCATGAGTTCATTGTATATTCTGGATATTAGGCCCTTGTTAATTTTAGGCACTTCTAATTTTCATCTTTTTTCTTCAGACAGAAATGAACCCCTGTGTTCTATATCCAAATTGCTGTCAATAGACAGCTTTGCTATATACAACTCAAATTTATTATGTGTAAGTGGCAATTTTTAAAAATTTTTCCCTAAAATTGTTCTTTTTTATGTTTATTATCTGAGTGACTTACCTATCATAATCCTAGATTTCTACTTCTTCCTCATTCCCAACGCACCATTAGCCACTGGGTTCTGTTAGAAAAATCCCTTAAATAGTTCCTGAATCATTCTTTCTTCTCCATCCCTATTTTTTCCTTTCCTAGTTCAGGTTCTCATAATCTTTTGCTTAGACTATCGCAATAGTCAGGGAACTGGTCTCCTTGGCCCCAGACCTCCTCTTCTTTAGTCCATATTCTAGAACACCTCAAGAGCGATTGTTCTAAGGCAGAGAGCCATGCACCTCCCTCCCTTGCTTAAAATGCCTTGGTGGCTTCAAAAGCCTGCAGCATGAGATCCTATCTCCTGATTCTAAAACATGCATAATCTCTGGATTACTTGCATCTCACTCTTGCCTACCTTTTCTATCCTGCCCTCTAGACGTGTTATGCTGCTTACAGTTTCCCAAATTTGATGGCCTCTCACACTGAGGTGCCTTTGCACATCCTGCTGTCTTTCCTTGAAATGTGTTCCCTTTGCCCCATCCCACCCCACTTTGTTCTTCCTGATCTTTCAAGACTTGAATCAGCATCACCTTCTTAGTAAGTACTCCTTTGATGTCATGTTTCTCTACCCCAAAGCAATACATGGAACTTGCTCTTTAGAGATCCTTTTATCACAATTGTCACAGACATTGAAAACATGTACTTGCCTGTTTCCTAATGTCCTGTAAACCCCCCAAAGGTGAAGGTTTTAGCCAGTGCTTGGCATAGAATAGCTTCTCAGTATGCACTTATTAAATGAATGAATGAGATTTTTTTTCCATTTTGGATACTTTTTATTTGGGAGAAAAAGTAACTAGAGTGCCACAACTCTACGAACAAACATGCTTCTTTGGACATTTTTACAAATTAAATTGGTCGATGCTATCACCTGGTTGCACAGGAAAGTAAGTATACTGAATGATAAGAAGAAAATGAATGATGTATAATTGCACAGTCTTTTTTTGGGTCTAATAAAACTGTGCCTGACTTATGGTTTTAATTTACATTTAGGTAAGTTTGTAGTGAGTTGGATTTTAGTAATGATATGTGGGTGTTGATTATAACAATAAAAATGAGATAAAAGGAAGCAACGACACAGCAGTTATTTCCTAGTCAATAACTAAAAACCACAGCCTGAACTTAAGCTCAGGTTTCTTTATTCCTTGCCCTGCTAAGTAGGGTGAGGAGTGAGGAGCTAAGTAGGACAGTTTGAGGGTGCCTAGCATTGCCTTCCTCTATGCTTTTTGTGTTCACCTATTGGAGAGGATGCTGGCAGTGATTCAAGCCTGCTTGTCAGTATTTCTGAGAGCTGGTGTCAGATGAGAAAGCAATTTCATGCCTACGTTTAGTAGAGGGCACTTATAAATTAATTAGCTAAGGTGAGAGGACTAAATTGGTAACATTTAAGACTAGAGGCTGCAAAAGCTTTGGAGATGTTGGATAAACCATCTTTTGTCAGTTGTTCAGAGCTGTCTTGGGTTTTTGCTCTCCGTGCTGGTCAGAAAAACAATTTTGGATGAGCGTTAAGTGACTTCAGTTCCAAAATATATAATCATCATCACCCTTCCATGTGAACGCAGACAAACCATTTTTAGAAATCAGCTTTCTCTGGCCTGCTATATTTGCAAGGACTCTTTGCCACTCTTTGGTTTTGTTTCTAGAAAGGCATGGTCATTGTTAATGGTGTCCAGCATCCTTTTCTCAGCCCTTCCACTGACTTGGCACTTGTTGGCATTTGACAAGTAATTTTGACCATTGGTGGGTTCTGCCAGTACTGAAAGAAGTTCCTTTACACCACTCTGGGTGATTGGGGATTAAAGATCATTTTAAGCAGGGGTTTCAATGCCATTCGGTCTAGAGCTAAGTGGAATGCAGTTGGTCCCCAACGGGAATGTTGACTTCATGACCTGCTTTTATTTATTATCTCAATTTTGGTTTTTGGCAGGTGCATTTCGTTAATATCCTCCTTTCTTTTTTGTGACTTAAAATATTTATACACTTTAAAAATCAATCCCATTCGTTATTGCAAAGGGGCATGAGGTAATTTTTTGGGCTAATAAGAATGTTCTATATCATAATTATAGTGGTAGTAATACAACTCTATCTATCTACCTATCTGTCAAGACTCATGGAACTATATACTCTTAACATTGGCGAATTTTATTTTATATCAATTATACCTTGATAAAAGTGATAAAAATAATCAAACCCTATTTATTTGAAAGCAAAACAAAGAACTTGTTTTGGGTCTTCCTTTATGATTGGAGTCATGGATCATGACTCTATTTGAATGACCCCAGATCCCAGCATCAAGGCTTGCTTTTACCAGACCGTCAGTAAACACTGGCTGGTTCAGGTGAGTCCAGTGGTCTTTGGAATCGCTGTACACTGTCTCCTTCTCTGTGGTGAGCCAGAACATCAGTGTACTACCTGCAGGCTTGTCTTGCAAAAGAATTCCATTTAGAGTTGAAAGTTCTAAGATTTCAAGGTCATTAGTCAAATTTCTTAGTGATGTAAATATGTAAGGAAGACAGGATAGCCCAACGTAACTCTTGCTTAGTCAGTGTAACTGTATGCTTTGTCAAGCAGCCAGAGAAGCTTGGCACTTGACAGTGCTTTTAAATGATGGAAGATAATGATAAATCATCTCAGACCTGAAGATCCTCCTGGAGTGAAAGAGCTTTTTGTACAAAAAAAATGGACGTTTTGTATTCGCTTTATATTTTGAAATGAATTTTGTAACTCTCACCAAAAAATGTTTTCTAATGGATTTTAAACCTCAACCTGTTAGGGTAGTGTTAAGCTGAACCTGTTGGAACACTGCTTAAATTGCTAAGTATCATCAATTTCACTTACCCATCAGGCTGAGGGAAGAATAGTATCGAAAAAACATGCACAGGGGAATCAAGAAACTGCCCCAAAGTTTTGCCTGCTCAGCACAAAGAGGGAATGCATTTTTATTTACAGTGGATTCCATTACAGTATCTTGTTTGATATTCACACAAACCCTCAGAAGTATTTGTATCAAGTGCTATTATCAACATTTTATTTATAGAAAAAATATAATATTTGGAGATTAAGTAACGTGCCTACAGTTGCCCATCAAGAAGGAAGCAGTCAAGACTGGTGCCAGATTGTCTAATTCCAAGTCCCATAATTTCTTTGCTGTTCCTTATTGTTGAGAGCAGGAGAACGTTCTGATTATATCAGAATGTCATTTGTGTCTATTGGTGTGTGTGTGTCTGTGTTGGGGGACCTATGTGTGTGGTGGATGACATCAGACAAGCATAATTAATTTCAACCCCAAGATGTCTTGTAATTTGACCTTGAACATCACTACTGTTTAGTAAAGCTCTGGAAGAAGCTGTTCTTGGCTGTAATTTAAGACTTCCAGGAAAATGTTGACTGGAGTTCAAGGTAGCATTTGAATTTTATACCCTTACCTCAGGATTTGCTTGCAGTGGTAAGATCAGCAGTGGCTCTACGAAAAAACCTTTATCAGGTTTCGGCAGCCTTTCTCCATAACATTCTGTGTAAAGTGGGTGAAGCTGATATGATTCCTTCTAAGAGTTTTTAATCGTAGACAAACAACACTGATGAGCAGAAACATAAAAGATACCAATTAAGTACAATGGGATCTTTTAGTAAATAATGTGCTGGCAGTTGTATATAAGATATCGATGCTTAGAAAAGGAAAAGAAAAAGAAATGGTGTCAGCTCCTGTCTGTATGCCCTATGCAGGTGAGGATAGAATTCAGACCTGGGAGTCCACTCATCTCATCTCTGATCAGGTTTCTGCCTGAGGTTTAAGTTTGTCATTTGGAATTCCAAGTTCTTTTAGAGTCCCCGATTGCATCAGTGGTTTATATCCTAGCATGGAGGAAAATTGTTTGGTAAGTTGGTGCCTGTATTTAGGAATGCAAGTTCTCTATCCAGGACTCACAGAGAGATTGTATCAGTCAGGATCTTTGTGCTGCAAATGAGAGAAAACTAGCTGAAATGGGACCTAAACAATAAAGGGAATGTGTTGGTCCACATTAACTGAAGTAGTTTTGGCCTCAGGTGAACCTTGATCCAGCAGCTTAGTGATACCTGAATATTCCCTCCTCTCTGCTTTGCCTTAGGAGGTATTGCTTTCATCCTCAGGTGTTCCCTGCCTTTGGCTCTCCAGGCTCTCCCTTTGGTGGAGCAAATGTCTGCAGGATTTCTAGACCTCATGCTCTTACACTACCTTGTCTAAGAGGAGTTTTTAAAATTTTTTTAATTTTTAATTTTTTTTAACATCTTTATTGGAGTATAATTGCTTTACAATGGTGTGTTAGTTTCTGCTGTATAACAAAGTGAATCAGCTATACATATACATACATCCCCATATCTCCTCCCTCTTGCGTCTCCCTCCCACCCTCCCTATCCCACCCCTCTAGGTGGTCACAAAACACCGAGCTGATCTCCCTGTGCTATGCAGCTGCTTCCCA